>NW_019384447.1:810350-852424 GCF_000671375.1 Centruroides sculpturatus | reverse complement strand
ATATATATATATGTGTGTGTGTGTGTGTGTGTGTATGTGTGTGTATATAAAAGAATATTTTACAAATGTTCAGATTAATAGAACTGAATATTATTATAATATTAAATCTTTCTCGAAATAAAATTTTATAAGCAAAGTTTTTATTTTGGTTGGTTACACAATAGGAAGAGAGTCAGTCACGTTTTTGATAACCTCGTGATCTTATTTTGTGGTTGCGTGTAAAAGCCTAAAAAGAAATCAGCAAAATAAAAAAAAACAAGAATGAAAAAATAAATAAAATAATTTTGATATATGAAAATGTTAGAGGAAAATTTTCATTCCTGAAATAGTTGCATTTTTGTCCCGAATTTGCAACAAGTAGACTTTATAGAGCGAGTTTTGCTCGATATGTTACTTAGAGAAATATTTGTACAACCGAAACTTTAACCGATCGATCGTGATCATCCGATCAATTGCGCGCGACTCTGACAAGATTGAGAACTCTTACGTTTTGAAACAATTAGACACAACATGATGACGGTAGATACACTATATGTTAGTGTCTAGGAGTTGCAAGAACATTTCTACATCAAAGGAAAGAGTTACTTTGGTGAAATAATTGACAATATTACTCTTTCACTGACGCAGTTTTATCATTAAAAATGTATAAATATTCACTTTATTTCTATTTTTCGAATACTTCTTTTCTCTTTTATAATATTATCAAACGCTCGTTAATTATATTTTGTTTTTTTTTTTACAAAAATATAACATTATCATCATTTAATTATGTTTTTCTCTGTTAATTTTTATTAAATGTATTTTATCCAAATGATTTAATATTTTTTTAAGCCTTATTAAATCATATTTAGATAATTAATTGTATATTTGCTGTACTTTTAACTTGTAATTTTTGTATTTGATTAGGCAGTTTTTCGTATTTACACAAGATTTTATTATGTTTCTTTTTTTTATAAAATAATTAATTTTTTATGATTATTTTTACTCAAAAAAGCTCAAATTCTTTCTTTATTATATTAACTAATTAATCGTTTATTTATTTATTTTTTAAATTAGATTCTGTCTTTGTTTTTCTTTTTTTTCGAATCTGTTTTCACGTCGAAAACCATCATCATCGCCAAACGTTCAAATTAAACATAACTTTTACATTATTAAAAAACAAAAATTATTTTTATTTTATTAATTAATTGTTCGTAAATATTTAAAACAATTTTTTTTTCTATTAAAAAAAATATTTTAAGAAATAAAATAAAATTTTCTTCTTTATGAAAGAATAGAATCTTTGTTTAAAACGTTATATCTTCACAAATTTGTTTCCTGTTCCTTCATAAGAGCCAAGCCCTTATATCTTAATCCGGTCAAACTTTCTACGCCAGGTGTCCCTTTTAAACGGATATCCGCTCCCATAGTTAATATTTTAGCCTTAAATAATTTTATTTTATAATTTAATTTTTTTTTCCTTTTGAACCGTAAAAGCGAAAACACAAAAATGGGGTAAGTTTTTTTCTTTTAGTTTTCAGCTATTCTGATCACTAAAAATTACAAATTCAATATATTATTTAAACTATTCTAATTTGTATAATTATGAAAACTTTACTTTCTTCATTATCCGTTCAGATCTCTTCATTATAAATTGTAAATGTCTCTTTAACTTAGGCTATTTAGATATGTCAATTTACAGTAGTTTTACGCGGATAGTTTTAATGAGTTTGGATTTAAAAGACGTGGTATATAATTTAATGATTAATTGAATGACAGAGTCAAAAAGTTAAGTTTTAATCAAATTAATCCAATTGTAGATAACACGACTCGTGTAAATTATACAATTGCATCACTGAAAACTAATTCATTTTTTAATTTTTATTGTTCTAAATCCAATTGTAGATAACACGACTCGTGTAAATTATACAATTGCATCACTGAAAACAAATTCATTTTTTAATTTTTAACTCAATTCAAAACATTTTTTTTGTTGTTGTTGTATGCAGTTTCCAGCAAACTTTAATTAATTTTTTTCTATTTGTGAAAATTTCNTTTTATTTTACAGATAAATATTAAAATATTATTAATAAAGAAAATTTAAAATAATAAAGTAAATAAAGTATTTAATTTACTCACTTATTAACAATAAAAGCACATCGAACTAACGTCACATCAACACACGCATCTCTCACATTAATGTAATATATTTAATTGTTTTTAATTGTAATTAATTTAATATTAATTGTATTTAATGTATTGTTAATACACGAGTGTGCGAGTCAAACCCGGTTAATAAGGAAGCTTTTTGTTTTAAAGCTTTTATTTATTAACATAAAACACAAAGTGGTTTCAGTTGACAAATTAAACAGTACATTTTTTTTAATGAAATTAAATACTAATCTTATTAATTTCATAAGTAATTATTTAATTAAATACGTGAGATATAACATATTATTTTATTTTATATTAAATTTAGCATATTCTGTTTAACTTTCGTAGTTTTTCTTGTGTCTTTTTCCCGCCTCCGTACTGTCGGTATCGTTAAAAAGTGCACTATCTAATTGCAGTGTTTTAAAGTGCTTCGATCAACTTTACTTGAAGCTTTGTCGATAGTTTTAACAAAGTTGTAGAAGTAAAAATAAATCGAATTTATAAAAATCAAAACAAATAAAACAAATTCCTTTAATATTAAAAGAAAATAAGCTTTCTAGTAATAATATTGACGCTACAATACCTAAGAGGTTAGTCGATCTATTTTACATCCAATAAAATCATTCTGGAATTTTATTTAAGATGAGAAATTTTAATATTTACTCAACGTGGCTCTGCTTATGCTACTCAATCTTGAAACTTTTCTCATATTATCTATCTTTATCCTTGACTTAAATAGTTACAACAGAAAAAACTTCTGAAATTCAAATGAATGAAAACTAAACATTTCTAGCTATTAGAAGATATTAACTGAATAGCCATAGCCTATTTTAATATTTATGAATTTTTCCTAAAATAGTTACAACAGAAAAAAAGGCAGAAATTCAAATGAATGAAAACTAAACATTTCTAGCTATTAGAAGATATTAACTGAATAGCCATAGCCAATAGTAATAGCCATCAAAAAAACTTTTTAAACATTTTTAAAAATATCATAAGCCATTTTAAAAATAAGAGTCAGACTTAAACTATGGTTTGGTTTAGACTTGTCTCTACCCAGATCTAACCATTTTGACATATTCAACAGAAATTATCAATAATAATAGTGAGATATTTCCCTAAGGGCAAGAATTAGTAAAAACAGTAGATTGTTCAGGCTATTTTTGAAATCAGTTGCAAGAATTATTTACATCTAGACAGTTTTAAGCTCTTCAGAGTTATAGTTAAAGGTAAACAAATTATACACTAACTTAAATATGATAAACTTTAATTAAAAATAAAATATCAATAATCAGCAAGGATCATTGAAATTTTTTGAAACTTTCACTTAGAAGTTTATGGCACTCATCATAAAGTTACAGTCGACCCCCCCTATAAGATATAGATACGTTCCAATTTATTAGGAATCCGATTTCTTACAAGTCGTTCCAATCACAGCCCGACACGTGTCAAGTTTACGGACTACGGCTGATTGAAAGGTTTTCTTCCATAAAATTAATCGATTCTACACTAATCCGACTCAACATTTCCAAAATACGNTAATAAATATTTAAAATAATTTTTAATTTTTTAGCAGTTTAATATGAAATATATGCAGATGAAATGTTTATAATATTCCTGATAGTAATATAGGATTAAGGACTTGTTAAATACAGGACTTGACTTGAGACTTTGTGGCTATAATATATAACAGGCCTTTCCTCTTCATATAAATATGTGAGGCCCTAAGCTGAAACTTGTATAAATCCTGCACAGGTTGAATAGAAAAGATTTGCAATTAAAATAGCTTAAATAATTTATTTAAAATAATTAATATAGTTTAAAACTTACAAAAATTATACAATTCTTTTTATTACATTTGACCTTTATATAAAATTTATAATTTATTTGCTCGAGTTCTCTCAGTTTTAATATCTCTAATGGGAATGATTAAAACACGATTATTGTTCGTTATAAATTTTAAAAATGTTAAAAATCGAGACAATAAAAACATATTTGAACTAAAATAAAATTAAACTCTTAAAAATAAATGAATAAACTAATCCGAATTTAGTAAAATATGACAATATTTATAGATATAGAATCCTTAAATTAAACAAAATTCGAGAGTGCATCTAAGTAGTTTCTTCTGTAGAATAAACTTATCCTATCTTGTATATGAAAGCATACGAAATACTTTGGGAACCATAATCTTAAAGTCTTCTACTTCAACTCTTAGAGTTTTCGTTCAACTAACTAAAGATTTTATTCGTTTAAACGTCTGAACTTCCGTCTCGTAAATTAAAGTTCGAATCAAAGTCAGTCAAAAGCTCTTCCGTAAGTCGCCAGAGTCACATAAACTGTTATCGCCTTTGATTCTTCAATTCCCTTAACCATCGTTATCAATGTTGAAGAAACAATATCTAAATTTAGTGGTTTGTAAAAGGTATGTACATATCTTCCTCATAAAAGACTTCCTAAACTGTTAACAATAATTCTCAGTTATTTTCGAAAGGTTAACCAAAAATAAGTTTTTTATAGCATATAATTCTTATTTACTCCAAACTGTTTGAATTTTCTTAAAATAAATCCAAAATTTTGCTTAAAGTACTGTACATAAGCCTAAATATTGTCTATAGGCTATAGGTTTTGTATAGGCTGAAGATCACATAATCAATATGATTATATCTTTATAAGCAATATAAAATACTTTACAAAAATTAAATAAACTTAAATTAATAGCTTCATTTTTCTCTTCTAATTTAGTGAAAAAATAATTATAAAATTTTATAATTTAATCCTATTTAAGAATTTTATCATTTATTTCATTTATCACAACAATTAATTGATTAATTATTAATTTATTCTCAGTTGTTAATAAAAGACGACGAAGTGTTTTATTTTTTCATCAGGAAATTATAATCTACAAAAATGTTTTCAATAAAATATTTGTTACTTTGAAATGATCTTAAAACTTCGTTTATAATAAAAAATTATATAGAAATATCGACTTGTGAGTAAGCTAATATTGATTTCTTAAGTAAGGAACTGTATGGGATGAGGATTAAGGATTATGGAAGGATAAAGGATTAAGACGCACAAGGGCAACAAGCCGGATGTGTGTTAAAAGGCAAAAGTCTAATCGCCCTCCTATTGGGTTATTGACTGGGCACGTGACCTACCGATCATGTCTCTTCCGGCGTTAAGACTTTTTCGCGTTCAGAGTTCGCTATGGAAGGTTGCAGACTGAACCATGTACAAGTGTACAAAAGAAGACAAGGAGGTTTAGGATTCGGAGTTCGACCCGGACCCGGTTCGCGAACCCTAATAGTTTCCGAATTAATTAAGGGAGGAGAAGCTGAGATAGGAGGTCTAGTGCATCCCGGAGATCTTATTTTAAAAGTAAACGGGGTGGACCTTACTCAGACTCCTTATTCTCAAGCACTCGAAATTTTAAAATCGGTTCCAGCCGAGACTATGGCTCAATTGGTGGTTGGGACTCCTCTTACTTTCGATTCCGATCCGAATAGAAGTAAAGACGATAAAGAAGTTCAAGTGAATGGTATCATTGATTGGGCAGTTCAGAATTCGGCCGATTCCGAATTAAAGGTACCACTTCAGGTGTCAGAGGTCAAAAATAAATCTCCAGAAAGACCAACATCCCTTTCACCGAGGTAAGATTGATAATGTAATTTTGGAAGCGGTTAACCAATCTGGAAATCCAATTTTCTACTTCATGCTATTTATTAAATGTAATTCGCGTTTTATGTTTCTTTTTCGTTTCTTAAAATAATGAAACAAAGGAAAAGAAAGGGCTGATTGCGATTTTCTATCTTTGTCCGTTTGAAAATGATAACTATTGCTGATTTTCTTGGTGATTACCTTTAAATAGCCGTAACGTGTTAAGGTAAATAATTAACTAACCTTCTAAGTGAGTCTCTATTAAGAGAAATTAATAGTAGCCCTAGATCTTTTCTAATTATTTTGTATACTCTGAGGTAAAGAATATTAAGAGAGAAAGGATTTTTCTCAACAAGTTTAATCGAATAAAGAAACGTTTGAGTGCTAAATATTATTCTTATGAAATAAATTTGATTCTTAAAATATTAATTATCTTAAGAAGAAAATCCATATCGATTATTTAAAAGTCTTAGATTGACATAGAATATCTTTAAGATAACCTTTCAATGTCTATTCTAACTATCTTGTTATTAAGATAGTCGTATCATTTATGTTATAAGAGTAATTTTGAGATGAAAGATAAAAATACGAATAACTAGAATAAATATAAAAATGTAACCAAACCAAGATGTAAATGGTTTTTGTTTGGCACAAGCAAAAGTGTGATTGACGAAACTTTTTGTAGTGCGAAATGGAAATATTAAAACAGTGATTAAGAAAGATTTAAAGCAGTATAAGGAAGAGGTTAATGAAACTTCTAATTAAGAATGAATAAAGCATAGAATCCAATTAAGATAAAGCTAATTTGAAAGCTCTGAATACTTCTGAATATTTCAAGCAAATACGCCCAGTTGTACTTTTTAGCAAACACGATACTCTAATTTGCTTTAACTTGCCAATAATGAAAGATTAGTTCCGATTTTTTTCTGTTGATAAATAGTACACATGGGATTAAATCATTGATTCTTTCATCAATTAAACGAAAGTTTATTTGAAATTACTGTTGAAATTCATTGATCTGTTCAATTTAGATCGATCCTATTTAGTTAATCGACTCTTCTTAATGGCGACTTCATAAAAACTATATTAATTGAATTAGTTTTGATTTTCATTTCTCTGACTTCGAAACATAAGTCGTAGGTCTAAATTTTATTATCAAAAGCAGAATTATGGATTGCCTGTAAAATATAAAGGAAGATTTTATTTTCAATTTCAACTGGAAATAAAATTCAAAAACAATTCATTCTTGATACGAGAAAACAAGGAACATTTCGAAAGGTAAATTAATAGAATTTTAAGCAGTTTCTCTCCTTCTAATTCAAAAATAATAACGTACAGTAGGCCTACATCTTATAGGGAAATTAAAGAGATAAACTACTTAGAAGATCGTAAAGTATTTAAAAATATTAATCTAAAAACGATGTTTATTTTATGAAACTGATCGTCAAGGAAAAACGCTTCCAAATTCTGCCATTATATTAAATTTTATGTAATACTTCGCTTACCAGTTTAATTAGGCATATATATTTCCTACTACTATTAAGTTATATTAATTCTTTTTTAAGCTAAATAATAAATAAATTATTCGGTATTATTTATTTATATAAGAAAAATCATGTAAAATTTTCCTTGTTTAGTACAATTGCAGCAATAGATATATCTCCCTAGAGGAAGAAAATATAAAAATGGTTTTGCATCACTTTTGATTTTCCTTCAACTAAGGAATGTCATAGGAACTATTATTTATAAATACTCCAGAGATAACTTTAAGAAAAACTGTATATATTTAGTAGGATTTATTGTAAACATCCAATACGACAATTGTTAGATTTTACAATGGGGAATGTTTTTTTATGTAAAGAAAAACGTCGGAATGGTACCATATCTGTCTCTTTACGTAACGGCACAAACATGGGTTAAATCCACCAAAAAACGAAAGAATCTAGCATTAAAATATTCTCTTTTATATTATTTCTAATGTAGACAGAGAATAAATTTCAAAAATTTTAGAAAATTTCTAAAACATAATTTATAAATTAGATTGTTAACAATTTATGAAGTGAGTATGGGAAGAACAGCAATAGAAAATGTATAAAATCACTAACTATAATCAATTAATAATAGAATTATTGAATAGATTCTAATGCAAAACATAAAAGACTTGTTAGAAAATATATTTATCATAGTTTGAAGTTTGAAAAAGTAATAATGAACAGAAGAAAGCAGCGATTTAATTATCATTATTTGCTCCATCACTTAATGTAAAAATAATTATAATTTAGTTCTTAATAAATATTATCAATAAAATTCTTAAGTATTTAACGATAATAATTGTTAAGCAAAGTCTATTTAAAAGCTTTCTTTCGCCATCTGTTAATTTTATCATTAATCAATAGCACGTGTTGCTGTTATAACTGATCGATGACTTTTTCATTACCCCGAAAAAATCTCAGACTTTAATCATTTATAAGACTTTTTATAAACACAAAATTCGTTATTTCGTTTAAAAACTTTATAACTATTTAAAAATGACCCCGTGATGACAGCTTGTATTGCTATTTTAATAGAAAAATCAAATTAAAAAAATGTTTTTAATGATAATTATGGTAATTTTAAGGTTTGATAGTCCTGTTTTTTGAATCACGCAAGCTTTTAAGATTTAAGTTATGATAATTTTATGTAATAAAAGCATACAGAAAAAGTATTAGTTAAATTTTATTAGAATATAATGAATAATATATAATTTTTGTTCGGATTTAGATTGCAGTAAATATATAATTTTTTTAAACGTATATAACCATTAAAATATTTACTTTAATTCGAATTATTTTTATTAATTTATTGTTTTGTTCAAGAATAAGATTTTAATAACTAGCACTGGCACATAATTTCCGAGAATTAAAAAATAATAATAAATAATATCAGTAGAAAGTATGTACAGTATTGGAATATATTAATTACATTAACGTCGGTAACAATTGAATTTATATATTTATCGCGGTTTATATAAACAAATCGAACACATTTTCTATCCAAAATATATTGTTCTTAGATATAATATAACAAATGTTAAATATGACATAACCTTAAAGTTTTGACTATTCTTTACGGATTTTATGTCTGCAGTTGAAATAAATACACTGTCCTGGGTTGTATATTATTTTATTTTCTTATTATAACTGGAAAAATTAATCGAAAACGTAAGGAGAAGAATCGTGTACAACGCAATAATACAATAAGAGAGATGCTCGTAGCAAAAATTATTATACCAAACAAATTCGTAGATGTTCCAAGAAGTCTTTTTGATTGTTTCAATTGTAATTTTTCTTATTTTGAACATTTGTAAAATCCCAGAGTGACTTATTATTCAAAAGTAATGTTTATTAGTAACAAAAACATACTTCATAAAAGGAATAAATGTAAATACATTCAAGTTATTTTTCAAATAAGACAATTTATCTACATAAAGAATTTCACTGCGTAACCTACACTACACTTATAAACAATAAATTTTAAGATGTTAATTTAATTATCACGTACACGTCGTGATTTATGTTATAAGCGATATATTGTTATTATTTTTTCAAATCTCTTAGGTATTGGCATATTAAAAATGCTCATATAACGTGTAAATCTTTAATATTAGATAGAACCAGACATTATACTTCTAATTCTAAATTTCTTATAATAAAATTTATCAACGTTCCTGCGTGAAATTATTATTCAATTGGAAAAAAAAGAATTAAGTTAAAAATTTAAGAGTAGGAAGAAATAAATGATTTTATCTAAACGAATAATAGTAATAATGGAAAGTAATAGAATTTAATATAAACCTAAAGANAAATATATAAATTTTTTAAACGTATATAACCATTAAAATATTTACTTTAATTCGAATTATTTTTATTAATTTATTGTTTTGTTCAAGAATAAGATTTTAATAACTAGCACTGGCACATAATTTCCGAGAATTAAAAAATAATAATAAATAATATCAGTAGAAAGTATGTACAGTATTGGAATATATTAATTACATTAACGTCGGTAACAATTGAATTTATATATTTATCGCGGTTTATATAAACAAATCGAACACATTTTCTATCCAAAATATATTGTTCTTAGATATAATATAACAAATGTTAAATATGACATAACCTTAAAGTTTTGACTATTCTTTACGGATTTTATGTCTGCAGTTGAAATAAATACACTGTCCTGGGTTGTATATTATTTTATTTTCTTATTATAACTGGAAAAATTAATCGAAAACGTAAGGAGAAGAATCGTGTACAACGCAATAATACAATAAGAGAGATGCTCGTAGCAAAAATTATTATACCAAACAAATTCGTAGATGTTCCAAGAAGTCTTTTTGATTGTTTCAATTGTAATTTTTCTTATTTTGAACATTTGTAAAATCCCAGAGTGACTTATTATTCAAAAGTAATGTTTATTAGTAACAAAAACATACTTCATAAAAGGAATAAATGTAAATACATTCAAGTTATTTTTCAAATAAGACAATTTATCTACATAAAGAATTTCACTGCGTAACCTACACTACACTTATAAACAATAAATTTTAAGATGTTAATTTAATTATCACGTACACGTCGTGATTTATGTTATAAGCGATATATTGTTATTATTTTTTCAAATCTCTTAGGTATTGGCATATTAAAAATGCTCATATAACGTGTAAATCTTTAATATTAGATAGAACCAGACATTATACTTCTAATTCTAAATTTCTTATAATAAAATTTATCAACGTTCCTGCGTGAAATTATTATTCAATTGGAAAAAAAAGAATTAAGTTAAAAATTTAAGAGTAGGAAGAAATAAATGATTTTATCTAAACGAATAATAGTAATAATGGAAAGTAATAGAATTTAATATAAACCTAAAGATCTTGATGATTGATAGGAAAACGATAAAGATAACCTTTGCTTGACAGTCGAATGTCGTGGTAATTTCAGACACACCCTAACATCCTTAAGAGTAATCAGATAGGCATTAGGGAACAACTTGTTGCATCATCCTTAACCTACATCCTGTCCAAGAATTATTTATTTATATATTCTTTCTCAATTCATATTTTAAAATATCCCGTTTAATGGATAACTTAAGTAAATGTGTTAATATTGTCAGCAGGGAATGCTTGATATTTCCCAAGTAAATTCTTCTCATATTTACATGTTTAATAAGTAATTGTGATAGTTAATTCGAATGCATGCTTGCTTGACAAAGATGGAGGAGATAAGATGATAGAAAAGATACACATATCAATTTTCCATAAAACGTTAGGAGAAAAAATTCTTAATAAAATACTTATATATAGAAACTTAGACGGGAAAAGATGTAAATAATTGCAGGAAAAATATAGTTTTACCTGCATTTTACCAGACTAAATCAATTCTAACAGAGAAAATATTAGGAATAAATATATATAAATATAATGAAGTGAACGAAGAAATAGTATGGAAGGGAAAAAAAGAAGGTAAGAAAAAATAATTAAATAAACGTGTAAAGTAACTAAATTTAAACTTGTTTTGAGGGAAGAAGTACTTGATGTTGAAAAATGTTGAAAGGTAGATATAAATATTGACAAAACCTAATAATATCACAATGGGGAATTTAAATATTTAAATTCCTCCTTACTTAATAATCATTTTTTAAAATAATAAAACTATTTCATAAATAATATTACTATAGGAAATGATTTTAATCAAGTGCTTAACCTATTTTTATGTATTTTGAATGATTTTTCTTTCTATTTTAGTTCTGAAACTTACTTATGTGATACAAAAGGAAGATAAAGTTTTTGTATAAATAATAATAATAACAACAACAATAATAATATTTTATAAACCTCAATAAAAAACAGTAACAATATAACATCTTAAAATTTCTTATTTATTAATACTTTTTATACAACCGTATTGAAATTGTATCAGTAGAATCTGATTGTAGGAATACAATTTCAATAATAACAAGTACATGAAAAAAATTGAAGAATCGTGTTTTTATTCCTTGGTTTGTCTTTATTATAATAATAAAAAAAGTACAATAAAAATGCACCGTGTGTTGATATGATCACAATTTATTTTTTTTTCTTCTTATCAAACTTCTCTAAATGGGAATGAAATCTCTAAGGATTTTTCTTAAAAATTCTATTTTCTAAGGAATATTTTCCAAACCGGAATTTCTAGGACAATTCATACTTTTAGGAAAAATATTTTAAAATTATAAGATTCCTCCGAGATGCTACAATTGATAAAAATTAAGAAAGAGAAGAATATTTATTTTTCTAATTTTTATAAATTATTTTATTTTACACTTCAAGTTACATAATAAAAATAACCATATTTAAAAATAATCAAGAAATTTATGCCGTGTTTAACAATAACAATAATAATTTAATAATAATAATGCAGTACAGTGACAAAAGTCTGTGTATTTAATAAGTAAAGTAATGACCGTCAGGAAGAAAGAAGCGATGTTAATTTTTATAGAAGAAGAAGATGATTCTTTCGATAATTCTAGACTAATTAAGGAAGGAACTACTTAAGATTTAAGAAACAAAACTGTTGTAAGTTCATTAATATTTTATGTTCGTCTTAAATTTTTCTTTCTAATTATCAATAGATATTTTTTTTTTAAAGAATTAGATATTTGAAATACTTTCGAAACACTCAAAAATGTCAGATAATAAATAGTTTATTCTCTGGACGATAGCTTCCAGCAGTTTATCCTTGGGAATGATAATTCTAAATATTCTTTTATTTAAACTAAAACATCTCTTCTATTCAAAGAATCAAAATGTTTCCATCTAGCAATTGTAATTTAAATTTTCTTACTAGAAATTTAACAAATTCATTGCACTCTTCGGATTCAGCAATAATTACTAACAACAATATTAAATTTATTCTTTGTAAATTTGAGATTTTTAAGATATATTCCTTGTAAAATAAACAAATATAATNATCCGATTCACTTTGATAAATCGTAAATGTTCGTCTATTCGTTGGCAGTGGACCGAGCATTTTCTAAACGTTCTATTGAATATTTGTATAGCAAATTCCGGTTAATCCGAGTGAGTAAACAATAACTGTATCAAAACAAAAAATAAAAAAAAATTTCGAACAGAATTGAAGGGGAAAAAATAATTTATTCTCGGTGTATTATTTTAATAATAAATAAAAAAAAATTTCGAATCACGTCGACGAATAAAGCATGTAAGAATGGAAGAGTTAGCCCCATTTTTAAAGTTATTTTCGGTTTTGAAGAACTTCTTGTGTAGACTAATTGCAACTCGTGTTTGTATAAATACACCAAATTTCACAGTTTAGAGTATAATTCTATTTATAGGCACCAGATGGCATTATATTCATCAACTTCTACTTAACTGTAAATTTACAATATTTTCGAAATACTTGCCTGGTTAACGTCTGAAATTCTACTTTTTTCCGGACTTGTATAATATACAAGTGGCGAGTATAAGAGAATAGTTTTATTCTTAAACTATTCTTAAATTAAACTTTTCATACTGTTTATAACAGGGTGGGTGATCTACTGATAAATGAGCATACATCGCATATAAGAGCGTACCATCTTGTTTTGGCTTATAAGAGCACAATATTGCTGTGTCAATGTAAATTAAATAGAATCTATATATAGAATCTATTCATTGACATTGCTGTTGTAACCGTTATTAAAAAATAAAATAAGAGAAAATGAAGAAAAGTTTCCGAGTAAAATTTCATGCTCATCTATATGAAAAAATGCGTTATTTGATCGTTAATTTCATTCTATTTTTAATTTATTCTTATTCTGTATCAGTAGAAAAGGAGTGGGCGAATTTAGTCTAATTTTGGAGATGGTTAACAAGTAAAAAAATTAGCCAAAACAAGGAAGACATCTTGGTTTATATAGAAGATTCCCAAACTTATGGTTGTTTAGAATGATTTAATATCTTCTATAAAAAATGTAGATTCAGTTTTCACTCAAATCAAATGTATTGTTATCTGTATGGGAATTTGTTTGATTTCATTGAATACAAAATCTGTATATTAAACTTTAGTGTTTTATCATCTATCCGAAAATATCAATTTATTTAGCAAAGGATATTTGAAAGCGATGATAATTTCTCTTTAAATTATCGGAAGATTTGTTGTGTAAACCTTGGAAAGTATTTCCTTTGCTTCTAGTAACTATTTCCGATTAATTAAATATTATAACTTATAAAACAAATAGGAAGTAATCCTGATTGACATTGATTAAAGAACAGTTTTTGTTAAGTTTGCTTTTAAAACGAAATTATATAACGATTGTTCAGTTGATAGTTTGAATAATTATATTCCTTTTTAAATAATTTCCTGTCATAAACATCTCTCAATTTTTTGAATTATTAGATGAAAATAATTTTTTAGAAGAAAATTTCCGATATAATTAATAACAATTATATTATTAAAATGTAGTATTTAATTTGTTGTTTAAATACGTTAATTAGTTAAAACAAATACAATTATTGACATTGTAATGTTTTAATTCTTTATTAGTGAAAAGAAACGTTTTAATTAATTACTATTGAATTAAAGAGACCGTTTTTTCTTTTCATTAAACAAGAATTTATTCTTCATTTGAAAGTAACTTTGTTAACAAATATACTAAATACAACTGAAATAAAACATAAATACTTGTAGGTTTATATAGAAAATAATAATAAAATATGATCATAATTGGAATATGTTGTCAAAAATAATTTTAATTTAAAATAATAAAGTGACATTCAATCTACAAATATTAAGAAAATATATCTTTTAATGCGTATTGTACTGTACAATGGATAAGATTCAACTTTCACGTAAATTAAAAGAGTTTGTAAAAATTTAATTGTTTCAATCTGAATAGGAAAGACAGAAATATTTTATAAAAGAGAAAAAATTATTAATCATGTTTGATGAAATTAATTATGCATATTCTCTTCGTTAGTACTTAATTAATGACATAAATATCTTTTGGTACGTTGATAAAATTACCACATAATAAATAATAATAATAATAACATAATAATAATAAATATTGAAAAACTAATTATATAAAGTACACATAGTCATATAAGAATGTATATTTTGAAGATGTTATTACGATATTATAATACACTACATTAAATCAGAATTTCATTTTCAGAAAAAGATTTTGATAAAAATGATTTTATGAGGTATAATCTTATGCAAAGCACTTAAAATGTTCTTGTAAATCACTTCATTTTTAAAATATATTATAATAATGCTAATAGTGCATCATATTATTTGTCACTCCGTAACAATGTGAACTTCCTCACCTGTATTATGTGAAATATCTTGCTATATATTAATAAATAATAAAAATAAAATTAAGTTGTAAGAGAATCAATATTATAGTGACACATTTCAAACTGTAGACACGTTTATAGAACGGCTGTGTTATTTATTTATTAAATTTTAAATCGATTTATATTTGAAATACATAGTTACCTAAACTATATGACTAGTATAGAAGAAGAGAGATATAAAAATATTCAGTTTGTGAATCTTTTATATGTTTATACGTTGAACATTCTTTTCAGAAACTGTTGCTATAGTGACTTTCACTTTTTGTAATCTTTGCTAGTAACAGAAGAAATTTTACTTGGAAAATATTCGGCAATCTAAGCATATTTGATCGCATGATGTATGTAAGTATAACCCCTGTTGTAAAAGGAGATATAGTGACACGAGTAAGTGAAGTTCGTAAAGGATGTCAATATTTATTCTCTACACAGAAGATTCTTTTGATACAGTTTTAAAGATAAAATACGAAATGTGTAACTTAATACGAACCGGTGGAGTAGGTGAATTCAAATGTTTTTAAAAAGCTCTTTTCGTTCATAAATGCGTCTAGTATAGGACCAGACTTAACCGAGAAGTCGATTGTGTAACGTGAAGGGAATTAGAAATAAGATGTAGAGTCACTTCCGCTTCGTCATTTCTGGTCTGACGATCACGCGGATTAACACCTCTTTGTGGACAAAGGATATCGAAAATAGTTCCAGAGAATCGACATTTTAATGGAAACCAGATTAATTAAGGTGGTTGGTCCTGGTTTCATTATCTGTTTTGATCTTCGGAGTTTTCCCAACTTTCGTTTATCGCTTGATTACTTCTAGAAAAAATACAGTTCTTTTTCGTTTTTTAATCCCCTTCGGGGAATTACGATAGATTATTTGCTTCGAGTAAATATTTGACGGTTATACAGTTAACTTAAATGATTTGATATCTAATAATGAGAGTTATGATCTTCCTACGCGAGTCAACTATAATGATTCTTACGTTATTCTTTATAGCTTTTATAATATTTCTTATGTATAATTTTGCAGTAAATCTCATAATGATTTATTCTTTTTGATTATAAAACCGTTTAAAACATAATCTTTGATAGAGAAAATGCTTCAAGCCATGTTTTAATTTGATTTTTTTATTATTCTTTTCAAGAATTATTTCATTTGGAACGATTACGGAATAAATATTCTTTTGTAAATTAATTTAGATATATTTTATTCTTATTTATGAATCAATTTATATAAAATAGTATACAATTGAATATCCCGCAAGACAGTCTTATATCTTGTTACATAGAAGAAATTTCTATCTGCCAAACACTTTGAGGAAATTTCTGTCTGCCAGTTATTTTCAAAAAATCTATAAATTTCTCATGGACTATTTATTTTCAACTGATTTACATAAAGCAGAATGAAAAGAACTGAAAAAATCTATTTATTGTTTGTAATAATAATAATAATAATAAATAAGAATTTTGATGGCAATTTGTAGTATTAGAGTTTCGTTATAATTTTAATAATTTAATTTTATTAATTAAATTAAACTTTCGGGATAATTAATTTTTAAAAAATAAAAGTACTTTTATAATATTTCATTCAGACGTAAATATATAGGCTATACTTATCGTCATTTTCACTACATATAAACATAATATTTATTAAAAAGTAACAAGATTAAATTTTATATTATTATTTATTAAATGTAATTTCGTCGTAATTAAATTAAGTTTATGATTAGGCTGTAGGATCAGGCTGAACAGAATACGACTTATGTAACAACTGGAATAATACGTTTATAGCTTTAATATTAATTTACTTTCAATTTTGTAGTATTATATTATAAAAATTGAATTTTCTTTTTAAATTTTACGTCTAATAAGTTTTAAATTTTCTTTTCTGATATATAATATTTTATCAGAATAACAATGGTGCCGATTTCGTTACTCCTACGGAAGGAAAATACTGTAGTTCAGTCATCACGAAGTATTAATAAAATATAATAGAGTGTGGCGTCGAAAATCGAAATAGAATTTTTAATTTTCCACATTTTCAAATATACGTGTAAATTAGCATTTTAAACACTGTGTACGCTGTAAATTAACTTTAGATGCACTAAGCTTACAAAGATTCAAAGTATAATTTACAGAATCATTATATTTAAACAAAAAATACACTAATTATAATTTGAAAATTGAAATATTACGAAATTCGAATGAATGTTAGAACATTAACAATGAAAGACCGAAAGATCATCGACAAGTTACCATTGAAAAAGATTGAGATCCATTTTTCGTCGGACGAATTCAAATTTTTGACTCTATAAAACATATATTAGAAAATTATAAGATATTTTTAAACTTATAATTTACGGTACAAGGCATTTGAAAGTTTTAACATTTTTGCAATAAATTTGAGTTTATAAAAGATAAAAAAGCCAATGTCATGTTTGTCGAGTTTAATGTCATCAAGTCAATGTCATATATGATGACATCGGCTTGATTACATTGAATTTTTGAAGTTTTTCTAAAATTCAAACATCATCTTTTTGCAGATTAGTTATTGCGGCGGATAACTTTGACATTGGCTCCATTCTTATTCACGAAATAAGTTATAGATACTTGCAACATCTATTCCGGTTTTCGTAAATTATTTAATATTTAAATTTGAAATTAAACTATAACATCTGTCATTATTTTTAATGGTAATAAAAACGAGTCAAGCGTATCTTATGATTATAACTATAAAATTTAATACTATCATGTATTTATGTATAGTCAAATAAACTTTTTATAGGTAATTTATCCATATGTACTGTACGACATATATTTATAGATAAACTTATCTGTAATGAGATCTACGAAGGGTGTAGAATCACAGCCAAACGAGAAGATATAGGGTAAGTGGAGGCGAATTGGACTGCACCAAGCTTTTATCTTCATATTTTTAAAAGTCTTTATTTTTGTATTTTGTTTCTGTGTGTATGATCCACATTAGGTGTTTACAATGTATGTTCTTTCTATCACTTGTGATACTTTTTACAGTGCAGTTAGTTTAATTTTCACTATTATACCGTATTTTCTTTTACAATAAGTGAATTTGCTGAAACGGCTCACTGTAGTTCATTGTTTAAAACTGAAATTAATTTATTAGTCAGAAAACTTTGACGACACTATTTTTCAAAATGAAACATCACACAGAAATAGCATGCTACTAGCATGCTATAAATTACAAATATATGATCACGATACGACATAAACTCTTCTTCTACAGCGAAAGCTATTAAATGCTACCGGACAAATAACTAGGACAGCAATGTTATATACAAAGTAATGTCCTAACTTCTAAAAATAAGCCTTTTCTACAGCAAAAGAAGAAAAAAATTATATCGAAGAGAGTACCAAAAACCGTAGACAACGTCATGAGGTTCCACTGATTTATAATGTGAAATACTTTTAAATTATGAAATCAGATTATCTTTGATATATTTTGAAACATGAATATCCAAATTTGGATTATTTTGTAAGTTTATGAAAGAACATTATTGTTTGAACATATAAAATATTAAGTTAATTAACTTAATTTTGTTTTGAATTTATACTTTATTTATTCTACGCCATTTGGTCTTAGAAATATTGCTGGTATGTCTTCAATTACGACGTAATTAAGCGTGTAAGTAAGTTCTATATCTTAATATTATATACTTATGGTATATATTTTNTGTGGTATAACGAACTTAAAAGGATTAGGATATAGGCTACATCATGTTGAACCGATATCTAGAGACAGAAAATAAGCTATTTTAATGTACACAATTTTAATAGCTAGCATACATCTCTTTGTAAAAAAATCCATTAAGATTTGTTCCGAAGGATTAAAATGAAATAAGATCCGTGTATTCTTTTATATAGATTAAATTAAATAACCGAAGATATTTATTACAATTTTAAGCAACCTCTAAGACAAGACGGTACACACGGAGGATTTTGGGGTTTAACTCCTTCCATTTGAAAATTCAAATAGAAAAATGTAATGTTAATAAAACAGTAGGCTATATTATGCATAATTTCAGTTTCTTCTGCTATATTGTTACACCATATACTGTATAGGCTATATATATTATATATTGCAGGAGTCCTCAAACTTTTCAAGAGGACCATATTACTAATTCTGGCAACAGCAGCGGGCCGGTGCGATTTAAAATCACACACACAGATATATATATATATATATCTGTGTGTGTGATTTTAAATCGCACCGGCCCGCTGCTGTTGCCAGAATTAGTAATATGGTCCTCTTGAAAAGTTTGAGGACTCCTGCAATATATAATATATATAGCCTATACAGTATATGGTGTAACAATATAGCAGAAGAAACTGAAATTATGCATAATATAGCCTACTGTTTTATTAACATTACATTTTTCTATTTGAATTTTCAAATGGAAGGAGTTAAACCCCAAAATCCTCCGTGTGTACCGTCTTGTCTTAGAGGTTGCTTAAAATTGTAATAAATATCTTCGGTTATTTAATTTAATCTATATAAAAGAATACACGGATCTTATTTCATTTTAATCCTTCGGAACAAATCTTAATGGATTTTTTTACAAAGAGATGTATGCTAGCTATTAAAATTGTGTACATTAAAATAGCTTATTTTCTGTCTCTAGATATCGGTTCAACATGATGTAGCCTATATCCTAATCCTTTTAAGTTCGTTATACCACATAAATGGCATACTATTGAAATCAGAGGAGAAAGAGAACTGCTTAATCTTCATGAGATAGTAATATGTCTGAAATAATGACATTTATCTGTTTTTTTTATATTAAATTATCAAGTCTTATAATAATAAATGTAAGGAGAAATTTTTTGTTTTCGAGTACTTAATATGAAGAAAAGAAAGATAGTAATCAATAATAAAATATATAGAATTAGCATAAAGATTGTAATCAATAATAAATGCATTTTATTTAGATTATATTTGGTATAGATCTGGTTATAAGAAGATATGAAATTAAGTAATGTTTACATTAAAATACAGATAATAAAAATTACTTTGTTAGTGAACGATTTCGCTTAGAAAAGCTGAATGATTATAAATATGTGACGAAATGATCCTTTAAAAGCGTCCAAGAAAGAAGAAACCTTTTACAAGGTCCGTGCGATAAGTCACGGTCGGAGGATGTCAATCGAATCACGTGACTGTAATCTGGTTCCGCCGGTACCGCGCCCTGGCGGATTTCCTGAGAACTATATTTGATAGGACAAGAAAATCTAAGTAGTACAGAAGAGACGTAACACAATTTATCAGCAAGGAACTAGTCGGAAAGTACAGAGAAATACTTTTCTTTTCCCTTGGGACATTTATTTTGACTATATTCTGTTATTTTATTGTTTACTTTGTCGGTACATTTACTAACCGTACTTTTAAAACGTGAATTCGGCATTTTTTACTTTCTCTAAAATTGACGCTAAAATCAACCTGAACTTGTGACATCCGCTACGTAATTTACTGATAAAGCAACCGAAGCATCGCAGCTTAATCATACTTTAAGAAAAAGTAGGAAAGTATATATAAAAATTAGATTAATAAACAATTCTAAATACAGTAGAACCTCGAAAACTCGGCCTAATGTGGACCGAAGGGTGGCCGAGTTTGTGAAAATGCCGGGTTATCGGGAATGGGGTTAAAAAAAATAAGTACGAGTGTTTCCTCAGAAAATACTGTACTGTACTTGTATGTATTGTTTACTTGAGAATATAACAGAGAATAAACTGCCCAAATACCCTTAAACAAAGGAAAAGTACGTCCTTTATGAAGGCATAGAGCCTTTACTACATGAAAATGAAAATTAATGAATACACTGTGTACAGTAATTTACCTGATAAGACAGACCTCAGAAAAATACTTTATGAGAGCTTTTATACTTTTATAAAGCTGTCTATAATGAAAATTAATTAACTAAGGATTTTTTTGCCCTGCCAGGGTGTGGCCGAGTTATCCGGAGTGCCGGGTTATCGAGAGCCGAGTTTTCGAGGTTCTACTGTATAGATAAAATGATATCAATACTATGTATACGAATTTTGAAACTATATTATTTTATGGGCAAAGTTAGGAAAGTGTGAGAAAAGTAATGAACAACAATAGCCTATAGCAAATTCTTTATGTCCAATGCTGTCATTTTGTCCACTGACGTGTCTTCTTATCCCCATAGTTAAAGAAAGAAATAACAAAAATCAGAATGGCTACAGGCACATAAGGAAGACATTGAGTTGATATGTTTTCCGTTGTTTTTTTTTTTTTATTTTACTGTCAAGTGGCAACTAATTCTTTAACGTATTGTAATCTATGAACAATTTAATCATGATAATATGAAATTTGAAATTAGCGATAATTACGTTGATAGAGAGTGAATTTATACCTGTTATTACAAAATAATTATTCTTAGAATAAATACTCTTAAATAGAAAATTGTTTCACGTTTTTTATGAACATTTTCTAATGTATTTATATAAATAAAAAATATTTCGAAAGCTACACTAGAAAATTTTTCAGTTAAATTATTTTGCTATGTAAAATAATATTTGAATAATGCAGAATAATATTAATTTATGATGTAGAGTCTGCACTAAAATTCAATAATTTGATGACTTTTTCAAGAATTTATTAATGCAAAGAAGCAAATTAAGATGACATTTTGTTAAATTTAAAATATTCTAAATGCTTCATAATTTTAACTATGAAAAATTTCTAGTTTAATATGTATTTATAAAAGAGAAAACGTTTTTATTCTAGAATAATTTATGCAATATTCAAGAAGTTTTCAAAAAATTCCAATCTATTGAATGAAACATAGTAGGCACAAGAATAAATTTTTCCCCCTTTTCAAAATTCCCCACAAATATCAAAGATATATTTAGATTGACTCAGAAATTCAGATAAAATCAGTTTTAAAAAACTATATGAAATAATAATAATAATAGGGATTAGATTTTCTGCTATATTTTTTGATATTATTATTAGAAAATGTTTTAGAATTAAGTTATTACAAAATGCCACACAGATCTATGGTTTTTAAATAAAGTATATATAGATCTGTGGCATTCTGTAATATATTAATTTATTTATCTGTTATTTATAATATGATTCGATATAGATTTTTACCACACAAGAAATATTACGTCAAATCAATTATTTATTTCGATTTTTCTTGGATGAAAGCGGGAGTGGTTCATCATAATCAACAGATTAGACCAGTGACCTGTATAGTAACGTCATTTATTCTCAATCCCATTTATTCTCAATTTGCCAATTAAGATAAATATTGTATAAGTAGATGTTAACAAGTTATTATTATTATTTTTTTATGAATAACTGCGAATGTTTTCTCGGGTTAATAATGTAGAAAATATACTTACACCAATATTGAATGTGGATAAAAAAAATACGATAACACAAAATGGTATTGAAATAATTCGAAGTGTTTTGTGGGAAAAGTTTGAAGTATTTTAATAAATTTAGCTAACCTCACATTAACCAGTGATTCATTTAAAATTATGTTATAAGATTACATTACTCTATTTATTTGATGTTTTAGGGTGGAAGAGCGAAAGCGAATGGTCGGATTCCAATCACGTAAAGTTCGGTTGAATTACTTAGGGATAAGAGGCACCGAAACTATAAAGAAGAGTTCGGTTGTACACCAGATAACACGCGACATAGAAAGGGGATTACTTTTGATATCTAACTCCATCTGTTGTCATAAAAAGCAACTAAAGACAGCCATTAGACTGTAACTCTTTCGCTTTCGTTAGCGTTTTTAAAAGAGACTTTCTTAAATCGAATTATTTTGGATGACTCAAAATTTTATAATGTTATAAATTAGATTGGTGAAAGTATTAAAAGTTTAAATTTAAGAAAAATAAAAAAAAAAACAATTTCTGATAAATTTTTAATTGTAAGCTGAATTTTATAAGTTACTTAATGTTGAAATGATAAATATTTTCAACCTTATTATAATACAAATTATAAAGGGTCTATCGTTTTCTTTTTAACCTTCCATATTAAAGAATTTGCTTTATATTTTAAAATATTTGGGAAAGTGAATGGATCACTTATCAATTCCTGCGGATTTCTTAATTTATTCTAAATTTATTTGAATATTTCTGAACTTCCGTATTACTAATTACAACAATCTTATCTGTTGTTAAGAATAGATTATCTCCCGTATAGTTTAGCTTTGGACGTTAACTAGAAGGACCATATTAGATCCGTTTCTAAGCTTTATTAAACTTATTTATGTAACTATAACTCTGCAGTAGGCTAGATATTTATAGGACGAAGATACTTTAAGAGCTTAATCCTTTTTAAAGTTTTCAGATCACGCCAAACTGAAGAATCTATAGAAGATCTACAGAAAGTTTTTGATAATTGTCCGAAAAACCTCCTTTATATCGAAATCACGTATAAATTTCGGTTTTCATAACTCTATCCTGAATTTAGTAAAGAAAAAGTTTCTAAAAAAAAAAAGATGGCGATTTTAGTTTTTTTTCCGTTTACGAAAATCCTTCGCAGTCTTTTTTCCCTCTATATTTTAATAACTCGTATCAATGAGGTAGTGCGCATGTGCTTAATTCACCGTCACGTGATACTCGCGTCATGGCCTCGGGCTTAACAGCGTGTCAGAAAGATTTTCTCGCAAATAAGTCGGCCAAGCAGAAAACTCGTTTTTATCTTTGTTAATTCTAGGTAAGGTAGGAAAGTTTTCTTTATTTAGAAAAAAAAAAAAAAAAAACAGCAAGTTTTCAAATTAGATATCTTCTACAAAGAAAAATAAAGTAGTTTAATGAGAAAAAAAAATTAAATTAAAATGAGTTTGAAAATATCATGTAGTTCAATAGATTTTTTGGCAAGTTTGCGTTGTAAGACTATAATCGAATAGTTTACAACAATAAATAGAGTTTTACAACGAATATTCCGAATTATACATCGAAATTAATATAATTTTATTAAGTCTTATTCGGCTGATCCCTTCCAATATCGAAATTTAGCCTTAATTTAGCCTAAATCTGGCTATAAAAATTAACCAAATTTAGGCTGAATCGGGAAGCTTAATCCACTCGAGTATATTTACGTGGATTAAAATTTAAAATCATAATTTTTCTCAATTATCTAAAAGATATCTGATATCGCTAGAAGATATCGAATAAAATCCAATTATAGTCTTATAAATATCTATTAAGTAAACTTGAAGCATACTTAAATTTTATAAATCATTTTTTTCTTCTTCTTCTTCTTCTTTTTACCATTAATGAGGGTCTACAAGATCAAATCATTAAATGTCGATTTAGCTACCATTTAAGAATCTTTTAAACGTAATGTTTTTATAAATATTTTAAAGCAAATTCATCCAAATAAAAATGAAATAATGATTTTAAAGTATGTTTTTATCGTAAATTGGATAATTTATAAGCTTAATGAAGAAATTTTATAAGTTTGTTTTCCTATAAAAATCTTGTTTTTCATTTTTTTTTTGCTGGACTAATAAATTAAATTTTCATTATAAATATCATATTTCCTAAAAATTTAATTAGCTTATTACTTTTATAATTTAAAATTATACAAACAATATTAATTTATAAATTTTAATATCTTCCTTTACTTTTTCTCTTCGATTTATTATTATTTTCAATCAGCAGATATAAATTATTCGATTATTATTATTGTTATTATTATCTTGTTTCATGGTAAAATATAAAATTAAGGTTATTTAATTAATTAAGTAACTTAATGTAAAACTTGTACAATAAACAATTTTTGATTAAATTTAACCTTTCAACTAATTGCGAAAAACTTCAAGTTTTATCAAGTTGGATCTACGAACTTTGCAACTAATAAGCATTAAAATGCATTAATTCACCTAAAATGATGATTTTTTTTTAATCGAGTAAAATAGAAAATAGTTTTTGTCTGTTTATTTTATTTAAAAACTAAAAAAAAAATTTGATTTTATTAGTAAATTATTCTTAAAATAAGTAATAATGTAGGTCTGTTAATATGAGAAATTATGCGAAATTTTTATAATTATGCTTAACTTTTATAATTTTTAACAATGGAGAGAATATGAATATCTTATTATTAAGATTATAAGTAAATTTTTCGTCATTTTAATAAGGAATATTAAGTATTTTGCTTTATTAATTATTTTAATAAAGTTTTCTCTGCTTGAATTGTCAAATGGAAGAGGTTAAACCCCCAAAATCCTCCAATTTTAGTGATTGTTTAAATTGTTGTTTATAATTTATGATATTTTATGAAACAAAATTTAAAGTTTTATTTTAAAACAAAAATAAATATTCCTATAATTTTTTTTTTATGTTTCTCACATTACTGTAATTTGGAGAAGATTTATCACTTTGAATAACTTATATTTTAATTGTTAATAAATATTAACCATTTAAAATATCTTATCTCTCTTATCTTGTAATCGTATTCCATCGAGAGATATGTCTAAAGGGAAAAGATCCAGCATAATTATTTTTTATTTTCTGCCAAGAAAAAAGTAAAATAATAGGATTGCCAATTTCGTGAATTCACCGATTAATATTTCACAGAAATATCTGTGAATTATAATACGAAGTATAGCTTCAAGTTATAATAAGGGAGTATGTAGGCGGCATTTACGAAGGAATTTAAAATTTTCTATTTAAAATTAAATTTTATAAATGGAATTCATATTTGTAATTCATTCACAATCGTCAATTGGGCATTAAATCGTAAATTTAATATAGTTTAATAAGATTAAAATATAAGTCATGTTTATAATCAGATTAATACAATTGTTTCTAAGTTGTCAAATATAAAAATAAAATGTAACAGATTTTATGCACGATACAGACGTTTGAATTACTATTGAAAAGCACTCTTTATTAAATCTTAGACGAATGAAAAAGCAATAAAAACCTCTAGTATTAGTTATAAAACATTTGTTAAAGGATTGTAGGATAAGGCAAAGCAACACAAAAGGCAAAACAATCATCTCAGGGGGTGCCTCCCTGCAAACTGGACTATATTTAGGTGTTAGACATGTGAATAAAAGCCGATAAACTTCACGTGGCCAGCCTGTTGGTGAGACACGAACCCGCGACAAACTACTAGTGTTTAGTGGTTTTATCCACTCGGCCAACAAAAAAATAAATTTGAAATTTACACAAGGAAAATTAATTTGATGATGATATTATTTTTATAACTGAACAACCGATTAACTTAGTCATAGAAATTAGCGTTAATTTAATAAATCCCTAAATTTATACTAAATTTTTCAAAATGGATAAAATTTTCACTTTCTAATCAGTTGATTTTCTACTTTATAAGATATATTATTATTGTTTTAAAATTCTACTTTCAGTTTATTTATCATTGTTTAAATATAATTTCTCTATTTATACGTCCTCTCACACCTCAAGTCATATTTACAAAACATTCGTTTAATACAAAATAATTTCAAAATATTTTAGAAAATTACTTTAATTTAAAGTAACTCATAAGCAGTTATTATAAGAAAGTTTAAGCAATTATTGTTCTAACTTATTATAATATATATACATAACTTATGTTTTTTGTATTAATATTAATACAAAAATCAAATATTCGATAAAAATTATGGATTTTAATCATTAAAATTTACAATATTTCTGAAGAATTTTAAAGTTTTCTCGCATTAAAATTTACAATATTTCGCGAATTTTAAAGTCTTTTTTGTGGGAGGTTACTTTCAATTATTCACGTTATTTTCTGCGAATGATGTGCCCATCACGTGACGTGTTATATGACATGTTATTAAACGCATTAGTTCTGAATAAAAGAGTCTATTGATGAATCATTAAAGATCATAACCTTGTCTAACGTTAACCCAATTAGTCTCTTCAAGTTCGTTAGAGCCATATAAGGCTATATTTATTGTTATCATTATTATGTTTAATGGGTTTACATAATATTTAGATTGCAAAACAAATGAATATATTTTTCAGAAAATTTCATATGAAAATTTACCTGGAAAGTATACCTTAATGGTTAAATGATAGACTTAAGCGATATTCCATTAAGACAGACACTTCCATTAAGAGAAAACAGAAATAAATGGAATTCGATCCAAGAAAATTATACTTAAGATTTGTCAAAGGATAGCTATTTTTATTTTTAAAAATTAGCTTAACGAATATAAAATTTTAAGCTGTAGAAAAGTAAATTTGATTATATTTAAAATTTAATGGAAGAAAAAAAAAACTCTGTACGAAGCAAACGATCTCCTTTAGATAAATTTTATATTATTCTTAATATAATTTGCCAAAATATTTAGTTTTTTTTTCTTAGTAATTTTTTAAAATGAGTTTACAAGGAAAAATAATTTGAAATCAATATATAATGAGGTTTTGCGAACACAGATATATGCCAAACAACTGTATAAATACCCTTGTTTACACGTAAACGTAGATTACTCATATACTAAAATTAAACCAATAGAAATTTGCATAAATTAACTATAATAACTTTTAAATGTACTCATATAAACGTTCAATCTTGATCATAAATCATTTAATTTACGAATGAAGATTTTTAATTATAAAATCTATTGTAAAAAGTCTTCATTCGTAAATATTAGTTAAGTAATAAGATAATATTATTTTACTTTTTACGTTATACAAATTGAAAATTATGCTGAATATTTTTTTCGAAAACTATAGTTAAAAACACGAAAAGTTTATGGAGATTATATAGCATTAGAAATATATTTAAAAGTATTTCAACAAGAAAAAATATTGAATTAAAACTTCTAGAATGAGATTATACAAAGAGCTTAATTCAATTTATCGGTTTTATTATTCAAGATGTTTTCTGTTTTATATAATCCCATAAAATCTTTCGTATTTTTTACTTAAATCTTATTTTTATTTTCATGTTAAATTGAGTAAAAAATAATTCTGGTGGTTAAAAATTTTAAATCGGGCCTTCGTAATTTACTTATTATATTAGCATTAATTTATATCTTTAAAGTAGGCATTACCTATTCAATATTATAATCAATTAATAAGAAAATTTTACTGCAAACCGTTTAACTTCATAGATACGTATGCGGCATTTAATATTAGCGTTATTATTCAAAGTTTTTAATTAAATCCCGATTAATATTTAATTTTTGAAGCGTTAAATTGTTAAAATTAGCGAAAATTTAAGATAATTTTTCTAGCTGAATTACGTAAAAACACTTCGCGCAACTGATTCTATAAATACATAAATTAAAGTGTATGGTATATGGAATGATTTTTGAAACAGCATGACATCAGCTATTCGTAAAATTGTGCTTACAAAAATAAGTGTTAACATTGTATTGGCCTTTTTCTTAGAAAACGAAATCTTACTAAACAAGTATAAGAAATACAACATCCTGTTATACTTAATAACTTTACTCAAACTTCTCCCCTCATATAATTTGTTCGATGCGAGTAAATGAAGTATTATCTGGAATTCATTATAAATTTGATTGTGTTAGAGATGATTTAACTTATTTTTTTCAGTCCAGAGTCCAAATCTTCCAGTACAATGACGTCTCCGTGCAGACGTCCGATTCGCCTACGACATATCTCTACGGGTCATACAATACTCGATTCTTTACATCAGAAATGCACTGAAGTAAGTGACTAATTCATATTTATAATTTATTTTAGTCTTGTTTTCTACCCTATCTTTTTAATATTTAATTTGTTTTTTCTTTACATTTAACTTGGTAACCATTTAAATTAACTTAACGATAAGGTGTTTAATTATAATACAGCGTTTATTTAAATGAGAAAATAGAGTCCAAATGATTTTTCAGTAGACATATCGATTACATATTTATTAAGATTCCAATTTCCACTAAATTTAACATTTAAGTAATTTCTTCATTTCTTCCAGACTTTAATTTTAATGGTAAGAGATTTAATCTTTTTTTTACAACATAATCATACTAAACCATTTAATATGCAAGAATATTTTTGAATTAGAAAAGTTTTATGTCGAGATATAATGTGTTAGTATTTATCATTTATACTCTATGCATTAAAAAATAATGAATATTTGTATATTATAGGCTACACTTCAATAAGAAGTACAGTACTTATCAAAGATAATATTTGTTAAAACTCTAAACAAACCAATGATTTCCACACTAACTAATCATTATACCATGAATTATTTTTATAAAGATTATAGCAAATATATCATTCATTTTAGCCTATGAAGATAGGCGCTGGTTTCCATAAGCCACTGTCGATTTTTAGGCAAAATGCAAAGTTAAAATTCAAGAAATGGGATTTAAAGGAAAATGAGAGTCATTAGAACCATTAGGCACATCTTGAAGTTGTCGCCAACGATTTCCGGATGTGGAAGAATTATATTGATCGAAATTTTGACATTCGATTGGTAAACGAAATAAAACTAAGAAAAAACTCAGAAATAAACTCAAAATATATCCAAGAATTAAATTTTTGAAGAATTCGTGCTATCTATTTACATTGCGTATATTTTAAATAATTAAAGCGCGTGGAAGATGTATTCCCCTGTTTATATCGCATTAAGTAGCATTAATTATCGTGTATATCAATTTTCTTTGAAGAAGTTCGAAATAAAAACACGTCAAATGACCGGATGCTTTTATTTTGAATCTTCCAGCATTATAGAAATGTTTCCGCGAAATGCTCCCAATTTCTATCGATTATGTGAAAAAGAAAACTTAATGCCTTTCGTTTATAGTTTCAAATAAATTATTCCCTTTATCTAAATTTATTAATTCGTATCTTTATAATTATAAACAGAAAACTTACATAATTTCTTTAAATTTTATTTACATTAAATAGATAATTTGAATAATATCGAATATTTATTATACAAATATATTTTGAGATAATTAAAAAGAATGAAGTTTTCTTCTGTTGTAGAACCTTTTATTATTGATATATTAAAAATGTTAAGTGAGTGACACTTACATGAAGTTCTTCTTTTATAAGAATGAATGTTACTCTTAGGCGACTGTATGGAATTAAGTTGCTCATTGAATTACCACTAACTTGTAAGACACTAAGACAGGTAAACCATAAATTTACAACAATGTCTATTATTCAAAGAGAAATGAAGCGAGATCCTTTGAAGTGTGAGAAGATAACCTTGAAAATCGAAACATTAAGTTAATGTACAGTACAGTTAAGCAATAGAAATCTATCGCTTGCAGGTGTTAAAATCGGCATTAAATTTTGCAATAATCCATTAGCAAAAAGGAAGAAAAAAAAACACATTTTCTTTTTAGGAAATTAATTATCCGACATTAAAACTTGGTCGACTGAATTTCATAAATATTCTGCGCCTATAGAGTCTGGTGTTAATTTATAGCAGCAAATAGAATCTGATAAATATCAAGTCATTTGACTTGTTAATTTATGCAGTTATGACATTTTGACAGTTTACTATTTTGGATAAGTAGACGATATTTTAGTTTGCGACTATAATTTACTGCACTTATCCTCTGTTTCTCTCATTTAAGGCGCAAAATTCGATTAGAAATTTTTGGCGAAAATTTACAAAAATGTAAAAAAGAAAACGCTATAAAAATGACATTTTTTTTTTTTTTACTTGTTGCAGAAACTTTAACGTCACGTTGACGAAATATGTCCAATATTGTTGACTTAACAACCTATATCTTGAGATTAAACATTACAATAAAGAAACTTCCGAAGATAAGAGTGTTATCGGTCCCTTTTTTACCTCCAAAACTAATGGAAGTGTCGTGTAAGCATTGTTTGCGAGCCGTATTGCTAATGATTAGCAAATCAGTCACATAAAAAAAGTATTTTCTTTAGATCTACAAACTTTAGATAGAATAGTCTTGGTGACATTTTAAAGTTTATATAAACTCTTTAAATATATATAAAAAAAGTTTGAATAATTAGCGTAAATAAAGCTCAAAAAGTATTAAGTTTTTCTCTTCTAAAACAATGGTTATCTTCTTTTTTAAATTACTTATCTTGTGCTTGCGGGGTTTAATCCGATAGAATTTTGCAGCATTAACCGAAAACAAGAAGAAACTGTTCAAACTATAAGACAACTTTTTAGTTATTTACTATAGAATCTCATTATAATTAAAAAGTAAAGCTTAGACCAGTTTTCCGTAACTAAATTTGAAAATAATTATAGGGTTTTCTATTATTTAATTGTAAATCACATATTTTAATATGTTGTAAGACTATTTTGTAGATCAAAAAGTGCCATAAATATCGACTGTGATATTTCGTAAAAGTTATTCTGATATATTTTATAGACATTGAAGCTGAAATACTCATTCCATGCAGCTGCCTCCAGCACAATTACGAATCACGTCATATAATACTATTTTATGTTGTACAATAATGATTCTAATTTATTTTACCATCTTAATCAAGTAATGATAATTATGTTATGTTCTTTACTGTTTAATCAATCTATATATTTAATCATTAAATGTTCAATAGGTCTTAACTGTAAATACTTCAATGTACCTGATCAATAATCAATGTTATTGATTGATAATGATTCATATCTATCAATCGATTAAATCAATGCTGTAATATCAATTTCTATAAGATTAAGTGGCCTTAAAAGAGATGAATTGTGACGATAACGATGAATTACAATTAATAATATAATGTAAATTAGTTAAGTTCAAGTAGGGAATTTCATTTAATGAACTAAAAAAATTCTAGTTTTTGAATCAATTCTTAAATAAATTATTATTAAATAAATAATTAACATTGATAATTAATGAGTTATTTTTCTATTTAAAGTGAAATTTAAAGTTACTCATCCAAAAATAATCTGTTATTATAAAAGTTTAATTATAATAATAGATTATTTTTATGTCAATTAGAAAAAAAATTCTAAACATTAAAATAATAAGTTAATTAATTATATCAATTAATACACGATCAATTTTAATTAATAACGATATTCAATAACTGTTTCTGAATGTTAACAATGTCATTAATATAAATTTTTATATCCTTAAAATTGAATTTTATTCGTTAAAAAGTTTAATTTTTCACTTATTTTGTCAAGAATAAAATAATTCTCAAGTAATATTTTTTTAAAATAATGTAAAATAAAAATATTTAGAACATGATATTTAAATAAATATTTTAATTTACTTAAATATATAAAAATTTAATTTATTTAAAAAAATTTTTCCAGCCTGTTCAGTGTACAAGTTCGGTTTGTGCTGGATCATTAATGAGCACACCTTCTAAAAGACCGCCAGGTACTGCAAGGTGTAAAGAAGAAGTAATCGAACAAGCTAAAGCATTCTTTGATCAATACTATCTCAGTATTAAGAGGTAAGATACTTCGAGTATCTTTAACTCATAATAACGAAAGGAATTTAAATATTTTTATTTGTGAAATCGTCAGCATTCTGAAAGTTTTCTCAATTTAAAGCGTTTTCCCGCATATTTTCTAGAAACTAGATTGAAACTGTATACAAGTAACATGCTTTAGAGGAATAATAATAAAATGCCAAATAGTTTATATGATAATTGAATTGTAGAAACAAAATATTTCCGATTTAGACCCCTATTCATAAATACAACATCTCTCCACTCGTCTAAATTTATGTATTTTTACGTAACTTCTAAGTATTATCAGGTTATAAAAAATCGTATTCTACTTTAAAATAAACTAAAATTTAGACTATGGGGACAGTTTTTAATCTAATTTTAGTTCACTAGAGAATATTTTATCCTCTAAAACAGGTGGAGATAATAAAGTTTTAATGAAGAAATAAGATCTATTTAATTTGTTATTAATTTTGTTATCTGTTTGACTTTTTTACAGATATAATTCGACTCATCACAAGCAAAGACTTTCGGAAGTCGTAGCTGAAATATCGGAGAGAGGAACATACGAGCTAAAAGAAACTGAATTAGTTTATGGTGCTAAATTAGCTTGGAGAAATGCTCCAAGATGTATCGGTCGAATTCAATGGTCGAAATTACAGGTATTTAATTAATTAATGCATACGAATTGTTAATAAATACGTTAAAATATTGATTAAGAATAATTAAAAGGAATAAAGTATAAAAATTACTTGTAAATAAATTAATAACAATTACGCAGAGATTTATTATCGCTAAAAAAAAAAGAAAAAAGTTCAAATAATAGATGTTTAGGAACAATGGAGCGATCGTGATTTATCTAGTTCGAGATCAATCAAAAGTAGTTACAACATTTAATCGAGATCTACATAATTACCGGAGATTAAAATTAAGATTTCCGGAATGATTTTTTTCCCTCCTTTCTGTTAAGTTTCTAAATTATTATATAACAAAAAGTTTATAATTATAGAAAATTCATTGCTCCTGAATATTAATCATAATGTGATTGATGACGAATGGAGATTAGTATTTAATCCAGTTTAATCCAATATTAATCATTATATGTCGCGATTAATCAAATTAAAGATAGAAAATTTTATCTCCGAAGTAATTAAAATTCTGGAATGTGAAAAGATTTTTAAGAACAAGAAAATTTAATAAGCGAAATAATTTTCTGTCGTATAAAGAATGTTATTTTCTAATATATATATTTTTTATTTTAGTTTATTCAGTTAAATTTATTACTTAAATAATAGATAAGCATTGAGATATCTCCTTCTTGGAATTTATAAAGATAACGTTTGTAGGTTGGTTCGTTGTTTTACGTAACGTTGCTTATTGTGCGTTACGTAAAATTGGTTGGTAAATAATGCAAGTCAGTCAATAATAAAAATAAGATTTATAGCCTACGTAACACTTGTATACTCACTTAGATATAATAAACAGATTTCAAATAAATTTATTTAAAACGATAGACTAATTACAAAGAATCTCATTAAAGTTAGCCTATATTTAACATCCGATAATACAGTAATGAAAAAATAATGTAAATAATCAGCAGATATTAAAGATAAGCGAGTGTTTGAAATATTTCTTAAGGAAATAATGTATAAAGAAAAACATTTTATCAAATATCGAGTTGTATATTTTATATTCTATGAAAAATATAAACTTCTAAGAAATTTGTGTAAACATCAATAAAGTAAACTAATTAAATTTAGAATAAAATCGCGTCAAATGTTTACATTCTTTATTTATAATATATAGGAATTTTATTTCTTAAAAATATCAAAGATTTATAATAGAAACAAAGCTAATTTACTGTATATTCATTCGAGAAATGTGCCTATTATTTCTCGTATAAGAGATTAAGTTTATTCATATTTCGTTTTCGATCCAGATAATAACAACTTCATTTATCAAAGGAAACTATCAATTTATAAATCTCGAAATCTTCCCAAATAATTTGTAATATTTAACACAAGCGATACAGAATAGTGAAAATTCATAAAGTTACAAAGAAATTAGGTATTAGGCTTTTATGATTGAATGATAAATGCATATAAATTTAATGCTTGTTCTAGATATTTCCAGCACAACAAACTAAAACTTGATAGATGTATTTATTCAGTATTTGAAATGAACTTCTACAAGTAATAAGTTATGAAAAATATCCAAAATAATGTATTTTTTAAAATGGTTTTGCTCCCAGAATATTTACAACAGCAACAATTCGACAAATTTTCTAATGAAACGTATTTATATAAGGAATTAGTCATTATTTATTTAGGTATTCGATGCCAGATACACAGTCACTGCAAGAGACATGTATGAAGCAATATGCACTCATATAAGATATGCTACTAATAAAGGAAACATAAGGTATAAAAGTTTATAAAGTACTTAATGTAGAGTTGTTTGAATAAAAAATTAAATATTATATTTGTATTTTTTAGATCAGCAATCACCATTTTCCCTCAAAGAACAGACGGGAAGCATGATTATCGCATTTGGAATAGTCAATTAATACAATACGCGGGCTATCGTCAGAGTGATGGAAGCATTGTGGGTGATCCCATAAATGTAGAATTTACGGAAGTAAGTGGCGCCATCTTCTGTTTTAATTTACAAACAAATGGTTTTATTAATATTAAATAATTAATTTTAGTTTTTAAAGATATTTTAATTTGCATGTTTACTTCTTGTCAAACTGACGTAACTTNAAATTAATGAAATGATTTCACTTCTTTTAAACTTTTTAAGTTTTATATTTTATTTAAAAAGTAAATACAATTCAATGCAATATCACATAAAATTTTTAAAAAATATGCAATAAAAAATCATTTTTCGACCATTTAATTATAGTAGGAATTTTTCAATTGGTATTGTGAAATGAGATTTGATTAGAAGAAAATGTAATATCAATTTTTACTTAATTATTTGTTTAATGACATAAAAATAGTCCGGGAAATTTCAGTAGTTTTGATTATACTGTGATTTATGACTTAACCTAAGGTTAGAAAGTATAGAAAGAATAACCTATAGGTTATATATTAAAGGTATTAATTAATATTTATTTAATTAATTAAAAATGTGATTAAAAATTGCAGCCCAGTATTATGCCGATGTTACAATAAAATAATTGCTAGTTTATAATATATTTACAAACAAATGGTTTTATTAATATTAAATAATTAATTTTAGTTTTTAAAGATATTTTAATTTGCATGTTTACTTCTTGTCAAACTGACGTAACTGTAAAACTTTCTTTCGAACTTTTAGATTTTCATTATGTTTGATCGAGAGATTCAGAATTAGCTTCGGGGATAGTAAAAGTGTTAGAATATTAACTTATATTTTTCTTCATATTTATTTTTCTCCAACGCTTTAATTTTCATAGAGAAGTTATTAATATGTTTTTATTAGTTTGGCTCAGTTTCTGAAGTCATTAATTCATTTAAAACTTAAATGAGTTGATAATAACTTGAATGGTCTTGTTTACCCAAACATCACCTAGTAATATTCTTCTATTTTAAAGGAAAAATATTCTTTTTTCCCTTGACAGAATCCAAGAAAAAGGTGGATATCTTAAATTACGAGCGAAATAAGAAATATTAAAGCTGAGAAAGATTGCTTTCTTCCATTGCAATTGTAAAAAAGAAATTTAGTGGAAAGTAAAATTCGAATTGAAAGTTAGCAGATAAAATTTCGTTTAACGATTATTTATTTTTTTATTCGCTAACTTGTATTGGAATTTTCTAATATTAGTTTTGTATTTACACATATAATATTTTTTTTTAAATTTCAGTAACTTTCCTCGATATAACCAAGTGAAATAAATTAAATACTAAAAATGCATTTTACATTTAATATTTCAATTTTTTTCTTAAATAATTTCCAGTTATTAAAAACAAATATGTATTTATTTTTAATTGAAAATAATAACTTAGCTTCGAAAATAATTTGAATGTTCTTTAGCGTATAATTATTTTATAATTTTTGGAATATTTTTAGATTCGAAACTCGACTTTAAATAGATTTTTCAATGTTCTGAAAATTAGTTTCCTGTAAAAACTTTTAGTCTTTTTGTATTTTGAGTGTAGAGATAAAACTTATTTATAATATTGTACAGGGTGTCCCAAAAGTGTCCACACAGCGACACAAATCAAGCCCACCAATGGCCGAATAAATAAAACCATTGAACACTGGTAGTTTGTTATTGGTTCGTGCCTGACCAATGGGCTGGTCACCATGCTGTGTTTAGGGTTTTCTTCATGTGTCTAACTTGTCTTACACTTAAACAGAATCCAGTTTCCACATAGGAAGTCCTGCTAGAAGTTACCCCATTTTCATATCACCCATGTGTTTAGTTCCTTGCCTTACTCCATTAATCCACTGATAGAAATCTTAACGCAGACATTCTAATGTCTTGTGAATAAAGTTAATATTTTACCTTTGTATGTATGGAAACTTTTTGGACACCCTGTAGATGCAAATTTGTTGTTATTTATGTAAATTAGATCAATCTCATAAATATGATTATATGTGTAATGTCTCAATTATTGTTTTAAAATAGTAACAAGTTAGTCAGAAGGTAAGCAATAAGAATTTACTTACTTCCTAAAGTAATTGACTAATTCCTGACTCTAATTCTTGATTATGAATACAGAAGCAAGGATTACAAATTGACAGTAAGATAACATTAAAACAGTAATTAATAAACAGGTATATTTCCACTGTTATTAAAAATTAAATTTAGAATTATGTTATTGGATTTTGGATAGTTTTATTATACAACTAATACATATTGCTTAACTGGTTAAATAAAATACAAATATTATAAATGAGAATAAATAAAATCATAGAAATTAAATAAATTAGGAATTATCTGACATATTCTCACTACTAGATTTTTTTCCTACTAGAAAGTCACTTGTGTAATCTGTATAAATAACTTAAAGTCTCATCCAATAAATGAACTCTACTTAGTGATAACGTTTGTTGGAAAAAGTCCTATTAAGAGAAATAAACTTTTTTTCCCTTCGATTTTCTGTCATCCTTGGTTCTAAAGCTTTGCAGGATTAACAGTTTTTCCAGATCAAACCAAAATCACATAATACTCGTGATAACTCAAAACGTATATACTGGATCATTAATTATATTTGTTCTATGTTACTAAAGCGTTATGAACTTCTAAAATCTTGATTTAAGCATATATTAAGTACCGATTGGTGATTTACGTTTGATATTGCTGACACTTGCTCTTTTCTTATATTTAATCCTAATCAAACAAAGTTTTAGGAACAGGTTCGGACCACTTTATGCTAACAACGTTACGAATACAATTCTAGTTTAAATTACCCGGTAGCGTGACTTTGAAATTAGAACAAACTATCGGAACAAACCAATAGACTTTTCCGTAGGATAAAGTGTTATCCCTAAGATATTGCTTTCTCTCACTCTCAGCAACACATAAACCTTTATACAGGGAGATTTAGAAATTAGAAAAGTTGAAATAACTAGGTAAGAATTAAAAGTTAAATCTTTATAATGAAAATAGATTATGGTCATAATTATGGCAACCATTCTTCGTTTATGAGCCGGACAATCTTTTCCCTTCCTACAATTCTGTTATGACTTCTATAGTACTGAGCATGGAAATTGCATTATCTATGATATAATCCAAATAGCGTTAAAGAGATATGCAAAGAAACATATTTGAGCTTTGCAGCTCTCTAGCTTAGAGTAGACGAGTTTCTTTAAGTATTCTCTACCAAGCTCGTGATACTAAACTTTTAATATACTTCTGCAGTTTCAGTTTATTTTCAAGTTTCTTCTTTGAAATTTTTGTACTTATAATATGTCAATAGTTCTCAACAGAGTCGAGATCAAGACATAGCATTTGATCTGGGTCACGTGTCGGAATTGTTTTTTAACCAAGCAAGAGTTTGTGTATCATTTTAAGTGACGATAATACTAACAACTTGTCAAGAAAGGCACATATATTTTACTCACCATCTTTACGCCCTGACATGCGGTAGAGTGAAAATGCAAGATTTTGTATTACAAAATAGTTTCTTGATTGTTGGAATTTTAGCTTGATAGATAAGAATTTTCTGAACACTACATTTACAGACAAATTTATAAAGCTTAATCTGCTGAATATGTATTTTCACATTGAATTATCGGAAGGTTTATTGTCTGCTTTAAGTAGCTAATCTCTATTGTAGGATTCGCCATTACTACACCTAACTTTTTTTCTACATCAGCTCTTTGCAAGTAAAATTTGGGTTAATTCGAAAACGTAATAGTATCCCTTACATCAACTTTCAAATCAGTTGATTGTTTAGTCCAGATAAACCACTTCTGTACCTTTTACTAGTCAGTAATGACTTTTTACATGGCTTTTAAACTCATGCTGCCCAGGCGATGTTACACGATGCACTTACTTTAAGCCATTCTGCTCTTTAGATTTAACCTGGTTGAGAAGAGCTTGCACTACGTTCTGGAGGGTTGAGACGTTTTAGCATTCTATCCTGATAGCATATTTACCTCCTGATTAAGCTTTCCTTTAAATGTTACTATATTTTTACATCTCCTGTATAACAAACGCTCAATTGTTGATTGATGTTAGTGCAATCTGCGCTATTTCACGGGAGGATAAACCTTCAGCATTCAAATCAACAGTTCCAAATTTTTTGCATGATGCTAACTGTCGAAAACTTTCCGTTTTGCTTACAAAAGCGCACCGTCTTCGCACGAATTTATATTCTAATGGTTGATAGAATCATCGGATACATTGCTGCATTAGACTTTTTCAGCCAATGAAAAGCGTTCTCACGATTAAGCCTCATGATGTCAGGGATGATACAATACTTACAGTTGATGTTGGTCTGCATCAAAATAAACATATTTATATAATATAAGAGCAAAAAATCGCACAAAATAGAGGGGTCACAACAATTGTAATGTATACAATCCAAGTGAAAACACACTACACTCAATTTCATCTGTGGCCATTTAGTGAATACGTTGATCGTCCCGAAATTCTGTCCAGATTTTAAATAGGTGTCGGATGATTGGTGGTCAACCTATTTTTGTTTTATAAATAACAGTTGAACAAATTACTTAATAATTAGATTAAATATGGCGCGGAAAGCTTTTCTCATTTTTCTCTTTGTAAAAGATCTGCATTGATAAAGCAATTCAGCCTTTTTCTGTTTACTACATAAAACTATTTATTCTTCTTGGATTTATATTTTTGTAAATTTGAATTTTTAATTTCACAAACTTGTTTTGGAACGGTAACCAATAATGAAATTAATCAATTTTGATATTAATAAATATAATTGATACCATTTCTGTTTCAAATTACTATAAGAGGATATCAAATATGAAATTCCCAAATTACTATTTTTTTAATAATTTTGTTACCTGAGGGATAATTAAACTGATAGATGTTGATATACAAGAGATATTGGTTAATTAAGGATGTTGATACCTAAATCATAAAAAATTAATATTTTAATTACAAATCTAAATTCATATCTTTCAGAGATGACACTTTTATTTTATTTAAAAAATTAATTATGCTAGAAATAAATTCATTAAAGATAATCAATAATTTTAATAATTATATTTAATAGCAATCGTCATAAATAAATAATAGCGTAATATGCAGAAGCTCTCAAAAGAAAAGTCATTATTATACTAAGTATCAATGCTTAAATTTTTAATATATTTTATCCACGAAGGACTTATGTAAACAAAATAACAAATGACATTTACAGAAATTTCTTACCATTCAAGAGATTTATTTGTAGTTGTTCCATTTCCCTATCAGTCCAGAAATTTAATTCGCCTCTCTCACGCTTTTCGAATATTATTTGTTCCACGAAACAACTTCAAAAAGTGGAGTTTTGAAATAGAAAAAAATTACAGAATATTTACTGTATGAAGAGATCTCGGAGCTTTATAAATTTGAGAAAGTCGCCTCTGTAAATCAACGAAAACTTTAAGTAATTTCAATTTTTAATATTTATTGTGACATCGTCTAAATGCCAGGCTGCAAATTTTTAATCATATTTTAATTTAAATAAATATAACTTTTGACGTTGAATATGAAACTGTAATTACTTTTTCTTTCTGATGATATTATTTTTCACGTGACTTTTATCAGACAATATTAGAGCACGTGAATATTGTACACCTTACAAGGTCGAATGATATATTACTGATCTCAGTTTATCGTAAGGATCTATTCTATGTCAAATTTATCGCTCTATATAATAAGGTAACCATTTTAAATGGGAATCGCGTGATCGGAAGTTGATATATAGTTAATCGGGATCTCTGACCCCTAAGCCTTTATACCTAGTTCGGATTTTTAATTATCTAATTGCATTCTCGAGATTAACAAAGGACAGATGGACGAAAGTGGGAATTTACAGTACAACTCAGCAATTAAAAATTGCAACCCAATAATAGCAAAACACCAATAAAATTTATTAATATTAATGTACGATTATTGTTTTATGCGAACAATTAATTATTGATATTTATTCATTTATTTTTTTATTTTAAGTTGAGTGTAACCTCTTTGGTTATGCACGCAAACTCCAGCGTCATAGCGTTAAAAATGTAATACTTTTTCTATGGAAAAACTCTTTTCCAAATATTCCCAGAAACGGAAGTAGATAGAACCAATTTACTTCCGTTTCCGAGAATTTTTAGAAAAGAATCTTCCCCCAGTAACAATATTACATTTTTAATGCCATCTGCTTAATCGCCTGAGTAACCAAAGTGGTTACAATCAGCCTTAATTGCTCACAGACATTAATTTTCTATTTTACGCAGTCAGAATAATAAAATATGCAAGTAAAGCGATATATGAAGCATGCAAAATAATAATGATGATTGTAATCACTTGTCACAAAAATGATCAAAAATATTCAACGAATATACAGTCGACCCTCTATAACACGGGCTCCTATAGTTCGGATTCCTATATCACAGCGAAAAAATTGCGACAGTATTCGTACAAACATGCTAAAAAACTCGTGTAATTCGGTAAAACGTCATCGCCGACTTATGTTGTGACAGGATTGGTTGAATCTAGACCAATAGCGGATATTGTTCAAACCGTTGAGTTTAAACGAGCAGCGAACCTACTAAAAACCATTTATTATTTAACGTCCATGAAAATTATATTTATATTAATGATGTCTCCAAAGTTCAGCAAATTTTTCGCAAAAAAAATAATTTATCAGGAAGCACGCGAGCGTCATTCGATGACAAGCTCCACGACGAAAACAAGCTTAAGCAATGGCGTCGTCGAACGGTGCACGCTCGGTAAGTAATCCTACAATTTTTTGTTTATAGCATAGTTTATATGGATTATTCCCAAAAAATTATACGTATTTTGGAAATGTTGAGTCGAATTAGTCTAGAATCGATTAATTTTATGGAAGAAAACCTTTCAAACA
>NW_019384447.1:782137-808665 GCF_000671375.1 Centruroides sculpturatus | reverse complement strand
ACAAACCGTTGAGTTTAAACGAGCAGCGGACCTACTAAAAATCATTAATTATTTAACGGCCATAAAAATTATATTTATATTAATGATGTCTCCAAAGTTCAGCGAATTTTTCGCAAAAAAAATTTATTTTGTTCGAATAGATTTGTCAAGATTTAGGATGGAAAGGAAAAGGAGGAAGATGGGATATTTTACCTCTAGTGCTGTCAGCAAACGGACACGATCCGGAATATTTTGAAATTCCTGAAGACCTGATTCTACGAGTAAACATTAGTCATCCAACGTAAAATAATCTTTGCTTTATTCTTTTATTTCAAAAATAATAAATGAATTTTAGTTAATAAATCTTTTTGTAAATGCGAATTTATGGAATTTAATTATATTGTTGGAATTTTTCGGATTTAATTGAATGTCTAAAATAAAAGTCGCGTTTATTTTATTTTATTCTTTTTTAGTTACGAATGGTTTAAAGAATTAAATATTCAATGGTATGCACTTCCTGCTGTATCTAATATGTTGTTTGATGTGGGCGGAATTGAATTTCCAGCAGCACCTTTTAATGGTTGGTATATGGTCACTGAAATTGGTTCCAGGGATTTTGGAGATCCTCATAGATATAATATATTAGAGGTTAGTTTGTTATTAATTACAATGTTTGTTATGCACGCAAACTCCAGCGTCATAGCGTTAAAAATGTAATACTTTTTCTATGGAAAAACTCTTTTCCAAATATTCCCAGAAACGGAAGTAGATNGACAAATAGCAGATATTGTACAAACCGTTGAGTTGAAACTAGCAGTGGATCTACTAAAAACCATTTATTATTTAACGTCCATAAAAATTATATTTATATTAATGATGTCTCCAAAGTTCAGCAAATTTTTCTCAAAAAAAATAATTTATCAGGAAGCACACGAGTGCCATTCGATGACAAGCTCCACGACAAAAACAAGCTTAAGCAATGGCGTCGTCAAACGGTGCAAACTCAGTAAGTAATCCTACAATTTTTTATAGCATAGTTTATATGGATTATTCCCAAAAAATTATACGTATTTTGGAAATGTTGAGTCGAATTAGTCTAGAATCGATTAATTTTATGGAAAAAACCTTTCAAACAGCCGTAGACCGTAAACTCCATACGTGCTGGGCTATGATTGGCAAGGACTCGTACAAAATGGATTCATAAAAACCGGAACGTATCTACCGTGTTATAGGGGGGGTCGACTGTACATATAAATCAAGATATCTTAATTCATCTTTATATGGATTAATGAAAACGTTTTAGAATTTAATATTTAGATATAATTGGTATTGTTATTTTTTACGTTAAAACGAATAATTATTAATTGTAACATCGTCGCAATGACGGGCTGCAATTTATTAAATCTCGATACCCAATGCTATTGATTTTAATACTGTCTTGTCCCTGTACATCATACTTTTTCTGTTAACTAGAGTCATGCCGATCGTCTAGAGAACATTTTGAATTGAAATAATATGATTTCTGGTGCAAATCGGAAGTTTTTATATAGTTAATCTGGGCCTCCTGCTCTTGACCTTTCTATATTTGGTCTCCACTTTCATCTGTTTAACTCCGTTCTCGAGATTAAGGAAGGACAGACAAACGGACGCTGGTGGAATGTATAGGTCTGCAATTTTTAAATTGCAGCCAAAATAGATTTATGTATTTTATAAAATATAATAGTAATGTAATATGAAACTATATATATGTATATAATATGATAATATTATCAGTCTGTTATTGTTATTAGTTTAGATACACTAAGCGAAGTCTAACTGTATTGTGTTGTAGACATATTAATTTAAATTCTCTTTTTGTAAGAGTTTCAGGCATTTGAAAATTTTTAAAAATAATCTATATAGACTTTTAGAGTAGGAGCTTTGATTATCACAACATTAGTATTGATTTACACAAGCGAATAGTTGTAAAGGTTTAGATAAATATAATTAAATATTTAGACTTATGATTACGTAATTTTAATATTATTTTATATTTAAAATGTTTTAAGAGTTGTATTAATACCTTTTGTTTTTTATCTTTAATATAGCTCTATTATTTTGAATATGTATTCCAATGCCTATATCGTATACCCTTTCGTATAAATATTGTATATAGTTTTATATAAATTAATGAAATGATTTCACTTCTTTTAAACTTTTTAAGTTTTATATTTTATTTAAAAAGTAAATACAATTCAATGCAATATCACATAAAATTTTTAAAAAATATGCAATAAAAAATCATTTTTCGACCATTTAATTATAGTAGGAATTTTTCAATTGGTATTGTGAAATGAGATTTGATTAGAAGAAAATGTAATATCAATTTTTACTTAATTATTTGTTTAATGACATAAAAATAGTCCGGGAAATTTCAGTAGTTTTGATTATACTGTGATTTATGACTTAACCTAAGGTTAGAAAGTATAGAAAGAATAACCTATAGGTTATATATTAAAGGTATTAATTAATATTTATTTAATTAATTAAAAATGTGATTAAAAATTGCAGCCCAGTATTATGCCGATGTTACAATAAAATAATTGCTAGTTTATAATATATAATGTCGCGAAAATTATAAATTAAATAATTTTTCACTTAATAAAAGAAAATACTTAAAAGGATAAAAATAAAATAAAAACGTAATTTTTCTTAGTTTTCATTCTTTTCACTTAAACTATTGTGTATTATTTTCATATAAATAAAAATAAAACTTATTTTAATTTTATTAATTATTGATAACGATATTTATATAATTTATATTTATTTAATTATTATAATTTAATATATGATAAGTATAATTAATATAGGTTATTCTATATTAGTAAAAATTTGTCATTAGAATATACTTTTCTGATTATATTCTTTGACAAGTTAAAAATGGATATTTCTTCTCGCTCTTAGTGCCCACAGGGCGGAAAGAGAAGCAAGAAAGAAAAAAAAAATTTATTTTGTTCGAATAGATTTGTCAAGATTTAGGATGGAAAGGAAAAGGAGGAAGATGGGATATTTTACCTCTAGTGCTGTCAGCAAACGGACACGATCCGGAATATTTTGAAATTCCTGAAGACCTGATTCTACGAGTAAACATTAGTCATCCAACGTAAAATAATCTTTGCTTTATTCTTTTATTTCAAAAATAATAAATGAATTTTAGTTAATAAATCTTTTTGTAAATGCGAATTTATGGAATTTAATTATATTGTTGGAATTTTTCGGATTTAATTGAATGTCTAAAATAAAAGTCGCGTTTATTTTATTTTATTCTTTTTTAGTTACGAATGGTTTAAAGAATTAAATATTCAATGGTATGCACTTCCTGCTGTATCTAATATGTTGTTTGATGTGGGCGGAATTGAATTTCCAGCAGCACCTTTTAATGGTTGGTATATGGTCACTGAAATTGGTTCCAGGGATTTTGGAGATCCTCATAGATATAATATATTAGAGGTTAGTTTGTTATTAATTACAATGTTTCATTTTTATTATTTTATTATTAATATTTATAATTATCAAATTTATATTTATTAATATTTATTTTAAAATCTCAATATATAAATTAGGAAGTTGCCATAAAGATGGGTTTAGATACGAGATCGCATTCAACTCTTTGGAAAGATAGAGCAGTGGTGGAAGTTAATTTTGCAGTTTTGTATAGTTTTCAGGTATATTGTTTGTAGAATCATTACTATATTATTAAATTAGCTCCTGATTACTTATATTTATGAATAGAGAGATAATGTAACAATTATGGATCATCATGGAGCATCGGAATCTTACATGAAGCATTTGGATAATGAGATTCGTTTGAGAGGAGGCTGTCCAGGAGATTGGGTATGGATTGTACCTCCATTAAGTGGAAGTCTCACTCCAGTTTTTCATCAAGAAATGCTTTACTATCAATTAAAACCGAGTTATGAATATCAGGTAATTTTATGTTTTCATTAACTTTCATTATTTTATTAGAACTTAACAAATTGATAAAATATATCAGACATAAGAATGAAATTGAGATAACAAACATTAAAAAATGCATTCATTTGAATTATTTATCGTTATTACCAGATACATTCCCATTAAAGTGTTTTCGAGAAAATTTAAGAATTGCGGGTTCGAGTTCCGCTCTGGGCCGATTTTTTTTCTTTCAAAATATTATAAATTATTTATAAATATTAATTTTAATTATAACTATTAATAAGAAATCACGCCTACGTCTAGTGACAAATTATTTAAAAATTAATTTAAAAAACTCAGAGATATATCCTGTTTTAATCCGGTAATCGTTTGCTATAATGTATGTCCACAGACTTAGCGTATATTAAATTAATTTAGGCAATAAAATCTGTTTTAACATTTAAAAAGTTGTACATATCTCAATATTCTAATGTAAAACATCGTTGCATTTATAACAAATAAACTGAAATTACTAATTACAAAAGTGAAATTTGTAATCGGTTTGGGTTTTTACATCAATGATACTTGTTATACAATAGAAAATGATTGTTACGGACATAAAGACTTAATAATTGAAAGTACAGAAGAATATTTTTAATGGCTTTAAATAGTAAATCCATATACTACACTATAAAATATATTAAGTGGAGAGATTATTATAAAGAGAATATTTGCTTGTGTAATTCCATTTCTTTTGCAGAATAAATAATAAAACAGAAAATTTTGCTAGGTTGGTCCCTGCAAAAAGATATTCTCTGAGATATTTAACGAAATAAATGCCAACACATACAGATGGGTATTTTTTTGGCCTGTGTGCGTGTTTCGTTTAATATCTCAGGATGGAATAAATATTAAGATACAAAATTTGGCATGGTAACTTGTAAATAAAAAGCATTTATGCTATTAAATTTTGCTAGTTAAAGGTAAACGCATGGAAGAGATAGAGGAAATTATTTGTCATATTTCGATTGGGGTCACATTTTATGAAAATTTTATTCGTTATTGGCATTTATAACTTCATAAAAAACTTATTAATACCCTCAAATTATAATAATTAATCTATATATATAAATGAGGGTGTTTGTTTGTTTGTTCGCTAGCTCGTTCAACCAATTGCTACGAAGCTCGGAAGTTACGTTCATATACTTCTAACTTCGATCATGTNTATAAATTATTTATAAATATTAATTTTAATTATAACTATTAATAAGAAATCACGCCTACGTCTAGTGACAAATTATTTAAAAATTAATTTAAAAAACTCAGAGATATATCCTGTTTTAATCCGGTAATCGTTTGCTATAATGTATGTCCACAGACTTAGCGTATATTAAATTAATTTAGGCAATAAAATCTGTTTTAACATTTAAAAAGTTGTACATATCTCAATATTCTAATGTAAAACATCGTTGCATTTATAACAAATAAACTGAAATTACTAATTACAAAAGTGAAATTTGTAATCGGTTTGGGTTTTTACATCAATGATACTTGTTATACAATAGAAAATGATTGTTACGGACATAAAGACTTAATAATTGAAAGTACAGAAGAATATTTTTAATGGCTTTAAATAGTAAATCCATATACTACACTATAAAATATATTAAGTGGAGAGATTATTATAAAGAGAATATTTGCTTGTGTAATTCCATTTCTTTTGCAGAATAAATAATAAAACAGAAAATTTTGCTAGGTTGGTCCCTGCAAAAAGATATTCTCTGAGATATTTAACGAAATAAATGCCAACACATACAGATGGGTATTTTTTTGGCCTGTGTGCGTGTTTCGTTTAATATCTCAGGATGGAATAAATATTAAGATACAAAATTTGGCATGGTAACTTGTAAATAAAAAGCATTTATGCTATTAAATTTTGCTAGTTAAAGGTAAACGCATGGAAGAGATAGAGGAAATTATTTGTCATATTTCGATTGGGGTCACATTTTATGAAAATTTTATTCGTTATTGGCATTTATAACTTCATAAAAAACTTATTAATACCCTCAAATTATAATAATTAATCTATATATATATATAAATGAGAGTGTTTGTTTGTTCGCTAGCTCGTTCAATCAATTGCTACGAAACTCGGAAGTTATATTCATATACTTCTAACTTCGATCATGTCATACATCTCACACCAAAATATTGACGAATTTCTACCCATAAATTAATTTTTGTGGACATTCGATTTTCTAGTTTTACATATAGCGCCGTGTATTAGGAAAAATTTAAGAAATTAATAAAGTAAATATAATTCTTACAAAAAAGGATATAATTTTAAATATATTTATTTATTTAATTGCTGCGACAATGATATAGTGAGAAATAGATGCGCTGTTACGCGTCATTACGCTATTACTGCGACAGTAGCAAGTAGCACTTTCTGTGTACAATATAATGTTTTGCTCCTGTACATTATATTTTTCCTGTTATGAAGTCTTGCCGGTTATGTATCTAACTAAGTTCAGGGCAAAATTTTGAATTGAAATAACGTGACTTTCGACTTCCATTGAAAGTTCGAATATAGTTAATCCGGTTCCTCTTTCTCTTATGATTTCCATATCTGTCACGGCATCCATCTATCTAACTTTATTCTCGAGAATAGTGGTAAACAGCAGACAACAGTGAATTTATGGGTTTCAAGTTTTTCAAATTGCAACTCAATACGTACCCTTTAGTAACCGAGTGGATAACAACCACCAAACACAGGGTTATATTTATATTTATCTTATTTCTTATCTTAACAGATAAGAAGATAAGGAAAGTTCGATGAATTAAATTTAACAATATTTTCTAATCAAAAATACATGTAAAACAGCGATAAATCCGCATATAACGTTGCCGAACGGCTAATAAGAAACATTTTTTGTTCAAATGCTATGGCGGATATAGCGAATATGCATGTGAATAATACAATGTCAAAAATAAAACATTTAAATTTTTACACTTAATCAAATGAAAAATTTATTATCTTCTATTGTTTAGATACTTATAAATTCATCTTATATCATTTTCAACAAGAAAAATCGTAATATTGTCAAGCATTATTATTAGTAGTATTTAATAATCTAAATATATAAAATTACTTGTCCTGACTGACTGACTCACTGATTCATCATCGCTCAGTGCAAATCGCTGAACCTAAAGAGGTAAAATTTGGTACACAGTTAGGGTACGTCATGAAAACGCACACTAAGAAGGGATTTTTCGAAATTCCCCCGCAAGGGGGAGGGAAAGCATTAAGGCTTAACCGGAAGAACGGCTTTTACTGTACTATTTTAGATGCGATTTTTTCTTTTCAACTACGTTTAGTCTTCATTGAGTACTTAGGTGTATTAAATTGATAACATTTCAAACATTGTTATAAATATTTTCATATATTTCGATTTTTTAACCAAATGTTCAAACCGTTTTAAATTCGAATTTGTTATTGCATATTGGTTCGATTATAGAACGATTGTAAACGTTCTAGAAATTTTATGTAATTGAAAACATTTCGTTTGATTCTCACCAATTCTCATTATTCTCAGTGGTAGGTGTTATATAACAATTACTATGGTTGTTGAAATACTGAATACAAATGGGGTTTGATTGCAAAAATATGGCGAGCGAAGTCGTTGGTAACAGCTAGTTTATAAGAAATAAGCAATGTCTTTATTTATGAAGATTTACTTCTTTTTAATAATTCTGGATAAGTCTTTCTCAGTTCCTGTACGTAAAAAAATCATACAAAAATCTAATTACTATTACAAACGAGCAAAGTTCAAACATGGATGAAGAAATTAATGGATATAATAGATACAAAAAAAAATTATAGAAGACAGAAATAATTCGAAAACTGATTTCGGAAATTAAAGCAAAGACAAAGATTGAAGGTCTTAAAAGTGGACCGTTGCAAGTAACCACAGAAACAGGAATATACGTAACCAAGAAACCATCCGTATTTAATACAAGTGTAATAAATGTCATCATAATTGTCGCATACTGTTTAGCAATGTCTGCCATCTTTATAATCGGATTCTTCATCCTCATCAAATCGAATAAGCGCACTGTAAAAACTGTGGCATCTCCCGAAGACACCATTAGATGACAGAGACGAATTAGTAAATTGCTAGCAGAAAAGATGAATTCGAAATCGAAAAGCATCGTCCATACTGAACCTTCATCATCTATGCAAATACCATTCGATTCTATAAAGGAATAACAACATAATGAACAATTACAACTTATAAGACTTTGCATGAAGGACGAAGACATAATGAGTAAGAAAGATACGAGTATTAATTAAATATTTTATATATTCACATATAATAAATTAAGGAATTTATTTTNTTGGTTTTCGAGTCTTTGTAGAATGAGACATTTCTCGTCTTGCACTTAACTGAAGTTTATCACCAAGAATATCATCAAGGGATTCTTCTTTTTGAGTGACATTAATATCAAAGAGTCCACTGTAGTCCTTGATAAAAAAAAGTATATTTTGATATAAATATTTTATGACAACTTATTAGAGGATAATATAAGAGTGAATTTATAAGCCTAAAAAAAATAAAAATTAAGATTTAATCAGAAAGCATTCATAATCATATTTACATAATGTTAACATATTCAACTATATATAATAATTAATTAATTAAAGTTCATTTAAACTTCATTATAAAATAATAATTTTTATTATATTAAAATTATTTTCGTTAATATTCATTTTTATATAAAAATGAGCCATCATTAAAATTCATACTTAAATATAAAATATATGGACATAAGCTTTTATGGATATAAATATATCGGTGAAAAATTATTTATTGTAGTTTATTTTAATTTTTTTATAAACTTTGAAATGTTTTAATATTTATTTAATTCGCTATATATGTAGATATGTAACACAAATTAATGCAAAGAATTTTACAAAATTCGACAGAATTCTTTTCCTAAAATATACTTTCTATTCAAATATTTTACGTTAGTAAGTGAAAGGCCAATGTAACTTTATTATAAGAGATATTTTTAACAATATCAAAGTCAAAAGATATCTAATGTAATGATTAATTTTAATTATGTTGTCGCTACTAACTGTATTCAGAAACTTGAAAAAGACCTAAGGACATAGTTACTTTAAACTTTATTTAAGATAAGTATAATAACATAAAAATAATTATAATTAATAAATATTCAAATTGTACATTTTAATTGTTTTGTCATGTTCTTTTAATGTCAAAGTCATTAAAACAAGAATTTGTATTTGTTGTAGCTTTATTTAATTATGCCACTTAATGCTGTCAGTCAATTACTGTTATCAGTACAAGTTAAGCGAGTCTCAAAGTGATTACAATAAGTAGATTTTACTGTATATTTATCGTGTTATCTGTATATAGAGTTAGCTTAACCCCTTGGCCATCCAGCCGTTCAGCCCATCGCTCTGGGGACCCGAGATCGAATCCGGGATGTCGAAAAACCCCAGGAATTTTTCATCGGAGATATGTCCCGGATAACTAGGGCTTTGTATCTCACTATCTGTCGCCCATCGCCATCATAAATATATGAAATCTAAATGTTGAGTTTTATAAAATTTCTTTTATATAGGAAGCAGCTTGGCGAACTCACATTTGGGAGAAGGATCGAGAGAAAAATACGAGCCCGAAACCTCCTATTAGAAAATTTCGTTTTAAAGAAATTGCCAGGTAAAAACACTTTTTACATAAAACGTTTAATAAAAATTAAGTATATTATTTAATACGATATAATGAGCGTAATACAATTATTTTAAAGTAGAAAGAAATATTGTAAACTATATATTACAAATACCAGCATAAAGTGGTTGGTTTTCCACATTTTTTATTTGATAAATTTCTTCTATAATAAATTCTAATTTAACAGTCGTATAATTAATTATAATTAAATTACAGAGCTGTTAAATTCACTTCAAATTTATTCGGAAAGGCTTTATCTCGTCGGATTAAGGCAACGATATTGTATGCTACTGAAACTGGAAGATCAGAGCAATATGCCAAATTATTAGGAAATATATTTTCACACGCTTTTAATGCCACAGTAAGATATAGTAAAAATATATCTAAACAGTGAGAGCCAAATCCTTTATAGAAATCTCAAACTTATTTTCTTAGGTTGTGTGTATGGCCGATTACGATATAATCAATTTAGAACACGAAGCGTTACTTCTTATTGTTACAAGTACTTTTGGAAATGGCGATCCTCCTGAAAACGGAGAAGTAAAATACCTATTATAATGATCAGTTTTATATTTTTCGGATGATTAAATCGTGAAGAATTACTTATTTTTTTATTTTAGGCATTTGCTAAGAATTTACAAGCTATCAAAGTTACTGGAGACACAACACCTGATATCACATACGTCAGGTAAAATTTAGCATTATTTTAAGGAAATTTAGAAAAACATAACCGTTTTATTGATGTATTATGACGTGATATCCTACAGGAGTACCTCCATGTCGTTTGTAAGGATGAATAGCATCAGTACCGATTTAGAGGAGGATTCTCTACCTTCACCCAGTCCAGATGTTGACATTGGTCCTCTTAGTAATGTTAGGTAATTAAAAAATATTTTATTTTTGTATTTTAAATTTTGTTAAACTGAATTAATACTTCTATAGTAACATACTTATTATTAAGATTTGCAGTATTTGCTTTGGGTTCGAGTGCTTATCCAAATTTCTGCTGCTTCGGAAAATGTTTGGATAATTTGTTGACCGATTTAGGAGGAGAAAGGATTCTTAAAATGGCAACTGGAGATGAATTATGTGGACAGGAACAATCGTTTCGCAACTGGGCAAGGCATGTATTTCAGGTAAGTATATAAAACACACTGCAGTTACTGAAATCGATTTAATGTGTTAATTAGTTGTCATTTAGGTGGCTTGTGATGTATTTTGTGTGGGAGATGAAGTAAACATGAACGATGCCACGGCAACATTGAAATCCGACACTTCTTGGATTCCTGACCGAGTACGTTTGCGAGTGATTAATACTCCAGAAGTAGACATATCTCGAGGTAGTTTCATATAAATATAAAAGTTTGATTTCACATATCTATTTGTAAAAGTAAATTTTTATTTTCTCAAAAGGTGTTGCTAAAGGAACCAACAGACCAGTGACTTCATGTTTTTTGGAAGAGAGGGAATTACTCCATTCGGAGACAGAAGAGTATGTTTTGTTTATGTAATTTTAATAAATCAAGATTTTCCAATATTTCCAGTAATCAAGAGCTTTCTTTCCATGGAAAGTAATGCGATAAAAAAGATTGAAATAAGTACTTAATCATTAATAGAGCAGTGATGTTGCTTTGCAATTCTTTGACAATTTAGGCCTACCGTGACCAGTTAATTAACATTTAATCTTTTACTATTAAATAATAGCTATTTAAAAAGGGTTATCACACATTAATAAATTACCTTTATAAATTTTTCAGATAAATATGACTATTCTGGCACACCTAAAATGCATTTCGGCTTAAAATACCTTGTTATAGCCCTCATCAATTAGAAACATTTTGGTCAGTTATAAACGTATTATACCACTCATACAATGATACAATTTACATGTCTAAAAATACGTGTATATGCACAGTACTATAGCATTAAAATAGAATAAATAAAAGGCTAGCTATCGATAGTTGCACTTATAACTAATGACATATCGATATTGTACAGTACAATCAAATTTTAAAGCAATATAAACTTATTAAAGAAAATATATTAATAATAATTTTTCATAGTATGGTTTGCATAATTAGAACAAAACAAAAGGTTTGTATTTTATAACTGATTACAGTATAATACTTTATGTAAATAAACTTTAAATTTATATATTTTATGTAATATTATGCATTATAAATTTATTTAGCATTTTATGATAATTTTTTATGATATGCGAATGTGACTTTATTTTTAGAGAATTACTTATATTTTTATTAATTTTCAATTACCTGTATCTATATATTATGCTTTAATTTTTGTTCTCTTAATTGAAAGAATTTAAAATATATAAACATATTCTTTTAAAATATATAAACATAGTCGACAAACCATTTTGGTGAAATTAAACATGGAACATACGGGACTGTCATTTCTTCCTGGTGATCACATTGGAATCTATCCAGCTAATAAGACAGAATTAGTAGATGGAATTTTGCAATTTATAAATGAAACCTGTCCTAATCCTGATGACGTCGTACAAGTTGAACATCTTACTCCCGTACAAACTTTAGATGGTAATATTTGAGAAATAATTATATTATCGCAATACCATTAATATATTTAATTAATAACATTAATTTTTTTGAAGGCATTCAAGAGAAATGGGTGAAACACGAGAAAATGCTTCCGTGTACAGTACGGACTGCTATTACTAGGTATTTAGATATTACTACGCCACCAGGACAACAGTTATTAGGTTTGTTAGCTACAATGGCAACGGATGATAAAGATAAGAAAAAACTAGAAATATTATCAAAAGTATATTAATATTAATTACTTTAGCTTTTCCTAATCTATACAAGGATTATATTAACTACTTTTTTGTAGGATGCCGGAAAGTACGAAGATTGGAAATCGTATTATTATCCAAACTTTTTGGAAGTTTTGGAATATTTTCCTTCTATAATGCTCACTCCAGCTTTTATTCTCACTCAACTCCCTCCTCTTCAACCTCGTTTTTATAGTATTAGTTCTTCAAGGGATGCATTCCCTACTCAAATTCATGTCACTGTTGCAGTAGTGAAATTTAAAACTCAAGGTGTGTTCAATTTTAATAGTATTCAATACCTTATAGAATAGAAATTCAAATAATAAAAATTATTTTCGAATTTATCATAGATGGTACTGGCCCAATACATTATGGAGTATGTTCTAATTATTTACGAGATACTCTTGAAAACAGTAAAGTGGTTTGTTTTGTAAGAAGGTACGTAAATTCGAAAACGATGGCAAAAACACTATCCGATATTCAATTAATATGATATATTAATTTATTTAATAGTGCACCAAATTTTCGGTTACCCGATAATATTGAACTTCCTGTGGTTATGGTCGGTCCTGGTACAGGAATAGCACCATTTAGAAGCTTCTGGCAACAAAGACAGTTTGATAAGAGTAAAGAATCATCTTTAGGTTAATAATTATTTTATTAGATTAAAAATTATATTATTTTGATGTAGATTCTATTTCGAAAAGTACAGCATATAATTGAAAATAGGGCTTAACCATTTTTATTATTTTCAATATAGTGAATAAAAATTTTGGAAAAATGTTCTTGTTCGTGGGATGTAGGCGCCCTTCAGTGGAACTTTACCGAGAAGAGACAAAATTAATGAAGGATTCAAAGATTTTAACCGATATCTACACCGCCTATTCTCGATTACCCAACGAACCTAAAGTAGTTAATATTAGAATATTAAATAAACTGGCAAATATTAATTTGCAATAATTTTATTCATTTAATTATTTCTAGCGCTATGTTCAAGATATAATTAGGGAAGTCGGATCACTTATTTATGATTTAATTATACAACAAAAAGGGCACTTTTATGTTTGTGGAGATGTTAGTATGGCTGAGGATGTAAGGCAAACATTAAGGAATGTCATACAAGAATACGGTTGCAATAGTCAACAAAATGCAGAAAACATAATGATAAGTTTACAGGTAAGAATGTTGTTTTTTTAGAATTAAGATTTTTGTAAATGTTTCCAAATCAAATTTAAGGTGTAATGGTCGTTTTTAATCTTCATAAAATAAATGTATATTATATAGTTTTCAATTTAAACAATTTTTTCCAATATTATGCATTTGTATCATTTGAAAATATAAGTTAATAATTCGTTTTTAGTGTATAAAACGGCCAATATACAACTGATTGTTTCTCAATATGGAATATGAGATTGTTGATTAAAAGTTCAATTGGATGACAGTTTCAATAGAAATAACCATCTAGCATCATCATCTAGATTATAGACATGCTCATGAAGATAAAACAAGGGCATATTCTTCCCTTAACCAAAAATTTAAAACAAAATGAAGAAAACGTATTTCAGAGAGGAAAGGCTATTTTTTTTTTTTTGTCTGTATGTATGTCTATAAATCTGAAATTTATCTACAAAAACAAAACTATTTATGCACAAATATATTTCTATTGCTTTCTTACCATAATATCTGCATACACCAATACAAAACCATGAAACTCATTAGTGACATCAGTAGTTAAAATTATAGTTACATCAATTTGAAAGTAAAAGGAGCTTCGATTATATAAGAAAATATTTTAAATTTCAATAAATAAGTAAATTTTAGACTTTTTACTGTACTACTAATTATTTTTATTATTTAACATTAGTATTGTATCTTAAAGTATTGTATCTTTTTATAGACTTAAATTATTTTTTAAAATTGGTGCAACTAGGAATTGAAGTGCGAATTAATCTGAAACATTACTCATAAGAAATATGTATATATATAGGAAAAGAATTTCAATTATTGACATTTCCAAGAAATTTGCAATTTTTCTAGATATTAGGAACTGTAGAGTAAATGAATGATTTTAATATTTAAAGGTTTTAATTTCTTATTTTTAGGACGAAAATAGGTACCACGAAGACATTTTCGGAATAACTTTAAGGACCGCTGAAGTTACCAGCAGAGGTCGAGCCGAAGCCAAAAGCAGAAGAGTTCCTAGTTAATGTTTCCAAAGTACATATGTTTTACCATTTTCATTTTTCTCACTTGGAAAAAACATTTCCAAAGAGAGAAAGAACTTTTCCCTCAACATTGAGATTATTCATTTGTGTGTTTCAAATATACAATATTTTCTTTGTAATTGCTTCTGTTTTATTCAATACAAAAAATTAATAAAGGTTATGAAAGTGTCTAAAATTTTGAAAAGAACATTAAAATTTCTAATTTATTTGTCAATTTTATCTCTTATCTATTTAAGGTATCCATCAGTCAGAGTCAAATGTACAATTTATTAAAATACGATGTAAATAAACACTATAAAATGATAATATATTGTAAATATAATGTGATTAAATTAAAGTCATAATATACATGTAATTATAGATGAGACTTCAACTGAAGAGTAGAATTTAAATATCTTATTTCTTCCAAAATTTAAATATATACCTCTAAATATGAATTACAATAAAACACGATATTTGATTTAGTAGCTAACAAGTAAGAAAAGAAAAACACAATAATCTAAGTTGAAAGATAAATATTATATTACTAATACTGTATAACATTTTATTTAAACATTCCAAATACAATTAACATTGATTAATACATAAATCTCAATATTGCTATATATCATTGTGTAAAAATGATATATAAATGAAATGAATATAAATGAAATTAAACATGAAAGTAAATAGTCTTAAATATTTTTGAGTTGTTATCGTTATTTTACATTAAAATATTAATCTCATTCTAAATATAATAAATTCAAAAATTAAATTTATTTAGTATATAAGTACGAATGGATTTGTTCTATTTTTGAACAAATACTTGATATAAATCATTTTTAGTACAGTGAACTGATCAAACTTATCCATTAATACAACCAAATAAATTAATAAATTTATTAATACATTGTGAATTTAATTTCCTTAAAGTAAAGAATTGACTAAATTATAAGAAATGAAACTTCAAACTTTTTATTTTGACATTAAATTTTATAGTGTATCTCTTTCAGGATACTACTATCTTAACTACAATAATCTAAACATAATAATTAAGGTTGATTTATGCTATCAAACAAGAAATGACACGACAAATTTTATTAATTAAATTTCACTTGTATTCACATTAACTGTATTTGGCACTGAAAAGACACGTCACGACAAAGATACGACAGACGGATAATCTGAGAAATGTCTGTAGTGTCCATGCGTGTCTTTGACGTGCTCGTGCAGTATATTGTGGACGATTTTGTGATTCCATATCGTCACTTTCGCGTTGTAAAGATACATAATATTTTAGTATTTTGGAAAAATGAACTGTGAAAAATTAATAGAATTTGTTTGTGAATATCCAGAACTTTATGACGTGTCAAATCTAACGTATAGTGATAACAATCGGAAAGAAAATCTTTGGTTTAGAAAAAGTCTGATATTCTCTGTTTTGCATTTATCGACATTTAGTACAACCAAATAGCCTATATTTTCTTTAGATTTGGGGCTTGTCTTCATCAAGTATCACGTCTATTATTGCCAAGTCATCGGTAGAAAAATATTTGAACACTTATTTAGTAACTCTAAAGCAACTAGCCAGAATCTCCGTATAAACCGAGAATATAAGACTTAAAGAAGAAAGCAAGGAGTAAGAAAGAAGAAAAAGTAAGTAAGTAAGAAGTAAGTAAGAAGTAAGTAAACTGGCGAATTGTTGTGCTGTGTTGCGTTGCTGTCTGAGATAATGTGAATAGTCCATAATTTGTCGAGTCTTTGCCGATTTTTGACGAATCGTTTCCTTGTCTGAGATCAATGCTGGATTGACATTTTTTCACCAATTTAGTTTCTTTATGTAAAGAAGAATTCGAACACTCAGAATCTAGTCTAATTTGCAACAAGAAAAAAGCAAACCACAAGTGCTGAAGAGGCGCTGTCTGTAGGTAAGGCGCCATATTGGAGTTATTTATATTATGCTAAGATCTGTCATGCAAGTTTTAGTCGACCGACTGATTGATCGTACGATCGTCATTACGCGCTCAGTACTGCAATTAAATAGTTGGCCGACCGTAACGTGCGACATATGCAATAAACACGTTATATGAAAAATAAACTTAACAATTGAAGTTAGAACCTAATGACCAAATATCTGATTTAGTTACATAATGTGGCAATTATAAAACGAAGACCGTTCATGATCAACTCTGGGCAGCGAGTTAACTGGAAGTCTTAAAAAAAAGTTTTTCTAACTGTAGGAATTATTGTCACTTTGCTTTATTATTTGAAACCTTTTATGTTAATTATATTTTAAGGCTGATTGTAACCTCCTTAGTTACGCTTGTAACATCCAGTAAATGGCGTTGATTTTTAACGCTTTTTATGGAAAATTTCTTTCCAAAAGTTCTCAAAAACTGAAGCAGAACCAAACAGTTTGTGTTAGAATTTAATTCTTCTGTTAATTCTGTTTAATTCAGAATTTTGAAAAATCAAATTTAAAAATTCGTAGAAAATTAACGAATTTGATTTACAAAATTCTGAACTGTATTATAATATAGTAGTTATGTGTGAGGGCGTTAACTGGTGCCCTGACACAATCTAATGGCGATTCAAACTCGGGGCACCCAGAGTTTGAATCTGCTGTGAATCTAGTTTGGATTCCAGTATGGTGTTTTATATGAGCAAATCACAACTTTGTGGCACAATACCTGCAAAACGACTTAAATGCGCCAAAAATGACCTTTATATACGTAATCAGCTCAAAATCCTGTGCAAAAGTACAGTACCAGGACTTCTCTGTTTAAAAAAGTATCAGGACGGCGTCTTACTAGTTAGTATGCTCCGAACAACTACAGCGCTGATTCCATTACAAAGTACAGTTCAGAAATTTGTTCACCCATTTTAAAGCTTAACTCCTGTCTGTGGCTTTTAAAAATTTTTGAAATTTTATAGGGCATTTTATTCATTTGGAGGTTGAATGCTATTAAATTTTGGAATTAAAGATCAAGAGAATGGGAGATAAATGTGGTATATGTAGTTTGGATCTAAAACTCGTCTCTAACTTCAAAATTAAGCTCTCTACCATTTTATATTATTTAAATTAATAACAATTTTTTTAAATATCAACAGATGAGCCCACACACAATTTTAACTTTTTTGCCGGGAAAGTTATGCAACTCATTGCTAGATTTTTTACATGAACTTGCCAGAATAAAAAAAACGTCAAATAACTAAAAGTGCGAAAATGCAGGGAATTCACAGAAATATGGAGAAGGTATTTTTCACTTCAGAAATAAGGACGTGTTCACATAAGTGAGGATGTTTAGTAAACTTGATTTTACTATACGTAGATTTTACATACAATTTTTGGTACAGTTTTTTTTATCAACAATATTCTTGAAATTTTAAAAGTCGAAAACTTTAAGTTATATAAAAAAGGTAGTAGAACTAGTTTTCAAAATTTATTTGAATTTTATTTCCACTATTTATCCTAATGGAAATTTATACTAAATTTTATAATATTTGTATATAAAAGCGAGAAAACGTTAACATGATTAATTTCATTATAATGAGCGGCAAGAATAAATAGGCCTGTGTTTTCATTTAATTAAATTACTAGATTTAATCTAGCTTCTTCTCTGCCCTTTTTCGTAATTTCTTCTGTTTTTAACGTTACTCCAAAAATATCTTCGTGGTATCGATTTTCCTTCTAAAAATATGCACATTTAATTAAAATAATAATAATTATATATATATTTATTATTGTTATTATTAACTTAAAATATACTCACCTGCATTTTAATCATTAACATCTCCGCTTCCTTCTGTGGTAAGCTTTCATGTTGACCAATAATCGTTATCAATGTTTCTCTAACATCACGAGCCATAATTATATCTCCACAAACATAGAAATGGCATTTTCCCCTAATGACTAATTCATAAATTGTTGCCGACATTTGCTGAATTATATCTTGTACATAACACTGATATGATTAAAAAAATGAAAAAAGAAATTATTAAAAAATTTACGTCATCAGAAATAAAAAGTTTTTACTTACTTTTGGTTGTTTGGGTAAACGAGAATAAGCTGTAAATACATCTTTTAATACTCCAATCTCTTTCATCAATTTTATTTCATTCGAATATAACTCCACATCAGGATGACGATATCCGGCGAATAATATCATATTTCCAAATGTTTCTAATTGAGACATTTTCTTTAATCTTTTTAAAAATGTATAAAACATGTATTTAATTACTCACCATTGGCTGGAGCCCGTTCTTTTTCACTGTTTCTTTGTTGCCAGAAACTTCTGAAAGGAGCAATTCCTGTTCCGGGACCAACCATAATAATTGGAACGGTCTTATCAGCCGGAATATGGAAATTCGGAGCACTAATAATGAAAAAAACAAAATAATACGATATTTAATACATAAAAAAATTTCATCTTTAAAATTATTTCATAAATCACCGCCATAATTTTCGAAAAATGTTATAATTCGTTATCATTTCGGTGCAATTAGGTGACAAACTATAAACAAGCCAATAACAGCTTGTTTCATACAAAACAGGCCATGTCGTTAGCTAGTCCGTTTTGTCAAAGAAACTGATTGTATATATATTATTTTTGTTCAAATCACTTGCGCTTAGAAAAAAAATAAAATGCTTAATTTCACTTATACGAAGTAGAACCAAGACAAACTGAAACTGAATTTTTCCTTTAAAAAATGTGGCACTATTTCCGAATCGATTTATATATCATTAAAGAATATAGTTATAGATACATCCGTTCAAAAATTACAAGGAAATGTGACGCTTCGCTTTGCTACTAGAGTGCACAAATAATGTTACACTACAGAAAAAAACGATTGAACGTGACAAGCAGCATGTAGTACTAAAATTTTGCTTTCTTTTGAGAAGAATAGCTATGGAACCTTATGAAATATTGAGACATGTATAGTGAAGAAGTTCTTCGATAAATCAAGAATTTCGATAGTCCAAAGCATTCTCTGAATGTGAGAATAAACTTTAAGCATGCATACTCTGTTTAATTGTCAAGAAATATGATGTTCCGCCACATACAACAGTCACAGGACAATAGTACAGATTGGCATGGAGACATGGAAACGTTCATATCTCCATGCCAATGGTTGGCGACTTTACCATGACAATGCACGCCTGCACATTTGCTAATGTGTTTACCAAGTTTCTGATCACGTAAGGTACAGTACGTTGTATGTTTACAACTATACAGTCAAAATTTGGCATCTGCTATTTTTTCTGTATGGAGTCTAGTATAATGAGCCAAGTTTAATTATTATTTTTTTATTATAAAATTCGTTTCCTTTTTATCTTAACCATTAGAATATTTCAGCCCGAATAACTCAAACTCTAATCTATACTGTAGAAGATTCTTTATAGCAGAGAAAGTCTTTCGGGCTCTATAAAGCGATAGAGAAGATAGCGATTAAGTATGCCCATAAAAAGTTATGAAGGACAATGCAGAAAAGCTGTGGACAGTAAGTTTTTGGAAGAGGAAGGAGACAATGTACAAATACAGTACATGAGATTTTCATTCTACAGTACATCCACAGAACATAATGGATAAGATTAAGGAAAGGATTGGATTAATAAAAGACAACGCGAGACTTGCTATCTCCCGGGAGGATTTTATGAAAACTAGACCCTATTTGAATGATAGACATGTGAATAACACAAGGAAAACTCCACGTTGTCAACTGGTTGGAGAGACTCGAACACGTAATCAACCACCAGTTCGATTCATGGAGTAGGAATTAATAATTTGTATTTGCTGACAACGTTACCGTTATTGAAGAAAACGAAAATAACTTGAAAAAATGGTAGATATTAAACGAAGGAAAGAACTTTATGAAGAATATTGAAAAGAAAATGATGGCTACAGAAAGCAAAGAAATATTAATGTGTAAGGGAATTAACTTAGCAATAATTACAGAATTTATTCTTGAGGAAAAAAATGACTAGAAATGATTTATTTCTTTCTTAAAAAAAGAGAAAACTAAGAATAGTCAAAGTCAAAAGCAATAGAGATTAGGAACAATGCTAAATATTTTGAAAACATGCATTTTCTACACCTCGGTGGATGCAGATGATCCAACATAAGAATTATAAAATAGGATTAATCCAAATATGAATTTATTCCAGAAAAATCATAAAACGTAAACTATAAATGTTTGAATGAATTTCGAGCGAAAACTGAAAGCGTTGACATTAGACAAGATGAATGATACGAATAAAGAGGAACATCTCAGAGTTGGACCATAATTATATAACTGACAATTTGAAATGATTCATCAACTTTACTTTGGGTAGAGTAGGATCAAGAACAACTGTGACGAAGGGGTCTGATATCAATCTGTTGATATCAAGGGGTCTGATATCAACAGATTTTAAAGTTATAATTGTGATTGATTAAAAAGTATAAATATATTTTTATTGATTAATGTGACCGTAGGGTCGGTGTCTCTTTGACACCACGTCAGGATGTGACACCACCGAGTCTCGTAGGACTCGGAAATCGCGACTTTACGTCACGCGAGCGGTAGCGGGTGAGCGATTGGATTCGGAGTAGAGGTGAGGAGAGAGACGAGGAAGTGACTCACTCGGATTTCATATTAAATAACAATAACAATTTTAATAAGAACCAAAGAAAATACAGATATATTCGATAGCGGGCATGCCTAAAGTTCCACTAATTGTACTAGGCCGTTCGAGAGAGAGTGAGTTTACAAACGAATCGCGGGTTGATAAATACCTTTCTTCTGAGTCAAAGGTCTGTAGTAAGATGACACCGCCGATGGAATGTTCGATCAAATGGTTCTGGGTCTTGTCCGTTTACAGGAGCACGGAGATGTGGAGGCAGGGAAGTGAAGATGATATCCTTAAAGAGGCACGATCGTTGTCACGGTCTTAATCCTTGAGGACGACTTTGGCGGACGAACTTTGGAAGACGACTGACTTTGAATGTTCTTTCCGTTCTCCCTTGTTATTCCTCTTGGGTTTTTCCCATGAGATCAGGAGGTTGTTGTTAAGGGTCCGGCGTCCAATGTGGGCAATTTATCGAAAGTTCCGGGTGACACATCACTGACTAGCTGGATCCTCCTCAACAAGGAACCAACTCCGTGGGAAATAATTTTTATAGCTTTTAGCCTAACTTGATAAAACGCTCGAAGTTAAGAATTCCCCAATAATTAAAGGTTAAAATAACACTTTATTGCGGGTCGGTTCGTCCCTCACATTAAATATAAAGAAAATTAACTATAACTTATAATTATTTTTCGTTCGTTTACTGCATTATGAAGCTTAAACGAGAAAACTTTATTAAGTAAATTTGAGCCATTCATAACTCTCTTGTAATTGTGAATTTAATGATCGTAATACTTATGACATTGATTTTGAGTAACCATGATAAGTTAGGAATCGGAATTTAAGAAATAAAACAAAGAATAAATTTTTAAATATTAAATTTTATGAATATTAATTATTCACACATAATGCGTTTCTGTAAAATATATTTAAAAGTTTACCTTCTTATGAAGCAAATTACTTTTGTGCTTTTATCAGCAGTTGCCAAATAATTTGAGCATACGCCGTAATGTAATGGACCATTTCCTTCTGTAAAAATGATTTAAACAATAAAATTAAATTTACAATTTATAAAGAAAATTTTCTTTTTGTAAAAAATTATTGTATTGTATTTTATTTTATTCCATTTATTTGTAGAGTTATAAAAGTAAAAGAAAAACAATAACTGTTTTTGTATTAATATGCAGTACAGTAATCTGAATTATTACGATTGTAAAGAAATAAAAAAGCGTAAATAATAAATTTCAGTTTTTTAAAATATAAAATATTAGTTTAGTTGGATATTACAATTTAAATTTTATTTATACAAACAGCATTTTTAAAATATGAGAAATTAAAAAAATATTTCCAAATAAAATTCAACAGACGTGAATAAAAGATATTGCATCAAATAATAAGTATATTTTAAATTACATAGTTAACAGTTTACATAACTTTCTACATTTAATCGTGATGAAGATCAAGATGAATTATCTGAAATAAACCTATATCAATAAGGATAAGAAATTAACAAAAAATGTTATAACTAAACGAACTGGTCACTTCTAGTTAACTTTCAAAATTTTGATTATGTATATAAATATAATAGATATATATGTATATATATAATCTTAAATTATAAATTACATAATATATACGTACTCTGAGTTTTGAATTTTACAACTGCAACTGTTGCGTGTATCTCTCGTGGAGTGAAATCTTCTGACGAACTGATGCTGTAGAATCGAGGTTGTAGTGGCAAGAATTGAGTAAGAACAAAAGCGGGTGTAAGAACAATCGAAGGAAACAATTCTAAAACATCTAAAATATTTGGATAATAATAAGCTTTCCAATCTTCATATTGCTCGGTGTTCTGAAATATTATTAAATATTAAATATATATAAGTGTACAGTACATTACTAACATTAAAATATTCTAATACATAAGACATACTTTAGATAAACTTTCTAATTTTGATTTATCTTCTTCACTTGTAGCTAACGTAGCGAAAAGACCAAGTGAGTGTTGAGATGGAGGCGTTGTTATATCTAGTAATCTACTTAATGCCATATAAATCGAACACGGTTCAAATTTTTCATTTTTAACCCATTTTTCTTTTACTCCTAACAAACTTTGAACAACTTCTAAATTTTCAACTTGATAAACAATTTGTGGATCCGGACAAGTTGTTTTCATCTTGTCTAAAATTCCTTCTACTAATTCTTTTCTATTGACTGGATAAATACCAATATGATCTCCGGGATAGAACGATAATTCAGACTGATCGTTATTTATTTTCACCAATATAGTTTGCCGCCTGCAGAATATTTTCTTATATTTACAAATAAAAAATAAATAATATTCCTTTAATATAAATAAAATACATACTCATCTAAATCTGGAGTGAGGAATGTCACATCCTTTATGGAACAAGTAGAAAGTTTCCTATTTGTTCCCTTTGAAATAGCTGAAATTATTTTTATTTACTTTAGTTCTTATTAAGGATTGTTTTTAAGCAAAGATGTTAACGTAACTAACCTTTCATTATATCAATTTTAGATTGTTTAATAGACTGCAAGCGAATTTTTTCAGGCGACCAGGTATTACTTGATTTTAATGATTGTGTAGCATTTTTCATATCAACGTCATCACCAATACAAAATACTTCGCACGCTTCCTGTAATTAACAAAGTTGAACGTATGTACTAAGTTAAAAATTCAAAATTAACATTTTTCTGATAAAATTTAAGTTATAGAGAAGTTAATATTAAGTGTAGCAATTTGGATAAATGTAATAAAACATATTTCATGGAATTCATTAAGTACATATAACTAAAAACAAAAATTATATTGCTTTCTGTGTAATCTTATAGTGTAATCATATTATAGAATAATAAAAATCTTCGAAACAACTCATACTCGAAAGTTTCACAGGTTACTTGAAGCGTTTACAAATAAACTGCTTCAACCTTTTGCAATGACACTATTCTCAGTACTAGATGTTACTCTTTCGGCATCGGATCCAGTCTCTATTTTAATCCCTTTGTATTTCTCATAATATATAACATTTCTAGATACAATCTTTTGATAACATAATAGAATGATCAGCTTTTTTCCCCATACCTTTTCGATGTAATTTTCTGTAGATATTACTATTTATTATTATATATAAACAGTTCTGTATATTAATTTAGATGTTGATAACAAAAACTATTAAAGGTATTTTAAATAAATAAGGAATTGTTTGAAGTTATGGATCTTATTAAACATTTTTAGTGAAATTTCCTCATATCATTTGCAACAAAACAATTTTTAGACTATCTTTAATGTAGGCAATTTGATAATCAAGGTCAACGTTTAACAACTCATAAGATATTTAATTAATTAAGATCACGGAAAAAGATATTATTATTAATTAAATAATTATAAAAATATGCGAAGTTCTTGTTTTGTAAAACTAAAAAAGACATTTTTGATTTTCTCAAAATGCTATTTTACTAACTTGAAAGACTTCTTTCGCCCAATTTCTGAAATAATATTCTTGACCACAAAGTTCGTCACCAGTCGTGAGTTTTAAAATTCTCTCTCCACCAAGTTTTTCTAATAAATTGTCCACTGTTTTCCCGAATTGAGAAAATTTCGGATATGCGCTCGATCCCAAACCAAATACAGCAAATCTTTTAAAAAGTATTATATAATTCAAGTAAATGTAAGAAATAAACATTAAAAATAAATATACGATAAATTCAATTTAATTTATAAATAAATATATTTGATTTACCTGATATTGCTTAAAAGTCCAACTTCAAAATCGGTAACATTTGATGATTTACCATTCTCAAGATCTCCACTATTATTTTAAACGAAAAATTTTTAAATAAATATAAACAACATGACTTAATTATATTTAAGTTAAATCTTACTCTAAATTATCAGTTGTTTGAAGAGACTGAAGATATTTCAAAAATTCCTAAAAATCAAAATAAATTTTATAAAATAGTTATTTAGTATTTCTGAATTATTAACGTTTGTAATATTGATTAAACTTACTTCTCCATTTTCGGGAGGGTCTCCATTTCCGAAAGTACTAGCGATAATAAGAAGAAGAGTCTCGTGTTCTAACTCGGTTAAGTCATAATCCGACATGCACATCATCTGATTAACGCATAAATGCATATAAAAGTCGCAATTACCAAAATTAAATTGAAATTTACTTACTTTTGCATTAAAAGCATGCATGAAAATATTGGTTAAAGACTTTGCATATTGTTCAGATTTTCCCGTTTCTGTTGCATATAAAATCGTAGCTTTTATACGACGAGACAATGCTTTACCGTACAAATCCGAAGTAAATTTTACGGCGCTAAGAAATTATCAGTGAGAAAAATATTCGATAATATTTTAAATACAGAAGAAAAGATTTACCTAGTAATAGTTTTGAATAAAGTTTTTTTGCGTGGCATTTGAGATTTGTCTCCAGAACTGTCTTTCTCCCAAACGTGAGACTTCCAAGCTGGTTCCTTTTGAAAGAAACGAAAATAATAATTCCAGTCTGTACTAATTTTTGTCAATTGAATAAATAACAACTTACTTGATATTCATAACTTGGTCTCAACTTATAATTGAGCATTTCTTGATGGAAGACAGGTGTAATACTTCCACTGAGAGGAGGTACTATCCAGACCCAATCAGCGGGACAACCGCCTCTCAAAGTCTGCTCTTTAGCTAAATGTTTCATGAATGACTCTGAGGCATAATGATGATCGACTATAGTTACGTTTGCTTTCTGAAAAATAATAAAAACTTTAGACGAAATTAAGAGTAATTTAGAGAGAATTAAAATAAAAATACCTTCATTAAAATTCAACAGTAACGACGATCAAATTGTTTATTTTCCGCTAGTTATGAACATATGAAAACTTAAGTTTAGAGAAAGCTGATAATCCTTTTAATTTAAGATTTTTTTTATAAAAAATGTATTTTTCAGATTTGACTAAATATGGTACAAATTTATTCAAAACAAATTGTTAAGGATTTTAGAAAAATTAGCAATACTAATCAGCAAATAACTAAGTTATATTATTGTATCATTTTTACAATAAAAGTTTTAGTGCATGCTCGATGTTGTGTTGCGACATGCAGTCAATACTTTATGCGTTACGTGTCATGTTAAATGGCAAATCCATCGATCTTTCATGATTAAAAATCGACAAATTTTTTAAATCTAAATTATAACGTAAAAATTATCACTTACTAT
>NW_019384447.1:771313-781146 GCF_000671375.1 Centruroides sculpturatus | reverse complement strand
TGAAAATATACAGTAAGGTTCCATATTACCACCCGATTTTCTCTAAGCCTACTTTCGGACTTTTTGTACAAAAGCCTTCAAAAACCATACTTATAATTACACTAGCGAAAAATCCAATTAGGAACATTTAGTTTACTAGTTACCAGTACTTTTCGCACAAAAAATGTGGGTGTAGTTATGATACCTTGTTTACAATTCACTAAAATGTAATTGGGGTTCCATAATACCACCTTCTCCTCTATGTTGAAACCACAAATGTTACTGAACAAATTAAAATCGAAATATATGAATTTTTAAAATAAATTCTATTTAAAAACAATTTTTATTAACTTGAAATATGTTTTCTTTTTATCCTGTACAAAAAGAGAATAAACAAAATATTCTGAAGTAACATTCTATTAAAATTCAGTTTAAGTTCTTAATTGTGGTATCAGCTGCACGTCAAAATAATAAAATTAAAAATAAAATGTTAAAAAAAATTGTTTTTAAGTTTTGACATTTAATATATGAAATACAAGATGATATTTTCCAAAATATTTTAACATTTTGCTTTTTCTATTCGATTTCTATCGAATAGAAAAAGCATATGTGGATTAAATCTCAGAAGGAAGATTAAGATAATCTTGTTTCTCAAACTGGATTATTGTTATTGTTTATTTGTACAGAAAACATCTTAATAATCTTCAGTATTAGTAAGTTTGATTCTATAAATAACTTAGTTTATATTATGCTATTGTAATTTTTTAAGCCTGTATTTAATTAAATAAATTTCTACAACATTCAAATATATAAAATTATAAAATATTACAACCAAATACTAAAATCTCATTTGTCTATTCGGATATAATAGAAATACATCTTTATTGCATTATCGAATGAATGTGCTGCCATCTACTATTTAGAAATGAAATTGTTTTTAATTTAAAAAAATTGCCTATTTCTTCACACATTTGGTGACGAAGGACAAAGTGTACTGTCCTATTTATTTTGTGGCAGTCTGCACGAGAAGGAACTTTTGGAGTAAGCAATGCGTCCTCATTTGAAAAGGATTTAATGGCAACTAAAGTCCAATGTAAATACAGTATGACAATTCTTGTACCTGATGAGATTACGTAAGCTACTCCGTCTCTCTCTTATTCCGTAATACTTAAAAACAATTTGTTTTCGAAAAACTTTTAATGTTTATTATTCTTAAACTTAATATTCTGGGCGTCAATATGACTAGTTTTGATAAGAAGCAACCAGACTCGTTTTTAGTCGTAAATAAAGATCAGCTTAATTTCCAGAAATTTTTATGGGATTTAATTTTAAATTAATTAAACAACACTGAAATTATGTTTATTACTTTTATTTTCCTGGTTACATTGAGATATGCTGTGAGCCTTAAGCAAATATGATCTGAGGCCCATGGATCATATTTGACAAGGAGACATTATACAACAGATGGGCTTTGATGTGTAGTGTTGTCGCATATTCAGAATTTATTGTTATTGTTTATGACAATGACACTGTAAGAGGAGATCATCATTGTATACAATAACTATAGATGCATTCAGTAATATTTGAATGTTTTCACAGTTGAACAATACTTTGCAGTATTAGCTGGTCATTTCAATAATAAATTTATTTATCAAAATTTGCCAGGAATTTTGTCTGGTCTGCCAGCATCCGTGTAAAAAAAATATCAGAACATGTCATTCTGCACAAGCCAAGGTGAGATTTGTCAATGCAGTGAATGTTTATTATTTCAACGTGTTTGGCCTTTTTAATTGACCTTCCTAGGAAATAACTTAAATTTACAATTTACAAAGTGACCTTGGGTTGGTTGACATTGCCATTGGAAGTGATCTGTGTGAAAAGCTTCACACTACTTTGGCAGGTAAGAAATGCACCATTAACGTCCATGTGAAAGCGTACCTACAAAATATAAGAATTTTAATGAGGATATATGGAACTATTGAGTGGTATGACTGAGTGGTTTGTCTGAAAGTGACCTAATTGTCAACTGTATATCATTTAACAAAGTTTGTTTTCCAATGAGATAAGGTAACTGGGCAATTTGAAAAAATTGGAGATTTATAAATTCCCACTGTCGTTCTTCTGTCTGTCTGTCGGTCCTTAATTAATCTTGAGAATGGAGTTAGATAGATGAAAGACGAGATCAGATATGGAAACCTTAGGCATAGAAGGCCACGATTAACTATATATGAACTTCTGATGCAAACTGGAAGTCGCATTATTTCAATTCAAAAATTTTCCACTGTAAGGTGTTAGATAGATGACTGGCACCACTCTATTGTTAAAGAAAAAGTATGATATATGGGGGCAAGCCACTAATTTGAGGTGGAGAGTATATATTTTAAATTAAACAAATTAAAAATATGATTAAAAATTGCAACCCAGCATTGTGATGTCACAATAAATAATTGCTTGCTATGCATTGAAAATTATTAGTCTAATCATTTTCCTTTTATTGTTTTACTATTTCAATTGTATTATGTTTTTATTTTTTTTTTTATCTTAGGATATCAGAAAATAATACTCAGTAAGAAAACAATACATGCAATATTAATACAAGGAAATTTTAAATGATTGTGGTATATAACTATAATCTATGATGAAAATCATACAAGGATAACTTTGAATTAGNGAACAATGTACAGTAAGGGCACAAAGTGTGAGATTCATAGAAAAGTTTTCCTAAGAATATTTCCAATCCTTTTCTCACACAAGAGAAAATGGGTTAGGGGGCGTTGGGTATAACTTTATGGAACAAAGGGGGCGGTGGATCGAAAAAGTTTGAGAATCACTGGTTTAAAGCATACAACAAACAAGCATTCGATTAAAGTGCGTTTTATATTAGATCACAATCACAGTATTTGCATGTTGAATAGTTCTCATTCATAAAAAGATATATTGACATTGACGTAGCCAGAGTTTTGTTATGGGGCCATCCTGGCACAAAATTGAATTATTTCAAATTGTTGTTCATTAAAATGAAATTTCCATAGGAATCGACAATAACTTAACACACATAAAATATGAAACTTCCTTTAATCATACGTTCTCGTAACATTAATATCGAACTCTAGCAATGCCTTAAAATTAACCAATCAATTTTTTTTTTACCATTCTTTAATATAGTTCACCGTCTTTAATCTAGATATAGACCAGGGGTGGCCAACAGTTTTTTCCTCCGGGCCGAATTAGAAAGAAAACTTTAATTGGGTGTAGTGCATCCACTACACCCAATTAAATTAGCTTCAGCTTTTTATTTGTTTTTTCAAATCGGCTCAACGCTTTTTCGGCTGTAATTTTCTAGGGAGGGCACCAGGTTAACTGGGGGGCGTGCCCACCCATGCCCTTTCCTGGCTACACCCATGTATATTGAGTCAAATATTTACCGGTAAGTATGACTTCTAATATCTTATAAAAACTAGTCATTAAGTGAAGTTCTGCACATGNTAAATTATTTTTTAAAATTGGTGCAACTAGGAATTGAAGTGCGAATTAATCTGAAACATTACTCATAAGAAATATGTATATATATAATCTTAAATTATAAATTACATAATATATACGTACTCTGAGTTTTGAATTTTACAACTGCAACTGTTGCGTGTATCTCTCGTGGAGTGAAATCTTCTGACGAACTGATGCTGTAGAATCGAGGTTGTAGTGGCAAGAATTGAGTAAGAACAAAAGCGGGTGTAAGAACAATCGAAGGAAACAATTCTAAAACATCTAAAATATTTGGATAATAATAAGCTTTCCAATCTTCATATTGCTCGGTGTTCTGAAATATTATTAAATATTAAATATATATAAGTGTACAGTACATTACTAACATTAAAATATTCTAATACATAAGACATACTTTAGATAAACTTTCTAATTTTGATTTATCTTCTTCACTTGTAGCTAACGTAGCGAAAAGACCAAGTGAGTGTTGAGATGGAGGCGTTGTTATATCTAGTAATCTACTTAATGCCATATAAATCGAACACGGTTCAAATTTTTCATTTTTAACCCATTTTTCTTTTACTCCTAACAAACTTTGAACAACTTCTAAATTTTCAACTTGATAAACAATTTGTGGATCCGGACAAGTTGTTTTCATCTTGTCTAAAATTCCTTCTACTAATTCTTTTCTATTGACTGGATAAATACCAATATGATCTCCGGGATAGAACGATAATTCAGACTGATCGTTATTTATTTTCACCAATATAGTTTGCCGCCTGCAGAATATTTTCTTATATTTACAAATAAAAAATAAATAATATTCCTTTAATATAAATAAAATACATACTCATCTAAATCTGGAGTGAGGAATGTCACATCCTTTATGGAACAAGTAGAAAGTTTCCTATTTGTTCCCTTTGAAATAGCTGAAATTATTTTTATTTACTTTAGTTCTTATTAAGGATTGTTTTTAAGCAAAGATGTTAACGTAACTAACCTTTCATTATATCAATTTTAGATTGTTTAATAGACTGCAAGCGAATTTTTTCAGGCGACCAGGTATTACTTGATTTTAATGATTGTGTAGCATTTTTCATATCAACGTCATCACCAATACAAAATACTTCGCACGCTTCCTGTAATTAACAAAGTTGAACGTATGTACTAAGTTAAAAATTCAAAATTAACATTTTTCTGATAAAATATAAGTTATAGAGAAGTTAATATTAAGTGTAGCAATTTGGATAAATGTAATAAAACATATTTCATGGAATTCATTAAGTACATATAACTAAAAACAAAAATTATATTGCTTTCTGTGTAATCTTATAGTGTAATCATATTATAGAATAATAAAAATCTTCGAAACAACTCATACTCGAAAGTTTCACAGGTTACTTGAAGCGTTTACAAATAAACTGCTTCAACCTTTTGCAATGACACTATTCTCAGTACTAGATGTTACTCTTTCGGCATCGGATCCACTCTCTATTTTAATCCCTTTGTATTTCTCATAATATATAACATTTCTAGATACAATCTTTTGATAACATAATAGAATGATCAGCTTTTTTCCCCATACCTTTTCGATGTAATTTTCTGTAGATATTACTATTTATTATTATATCACTGACTAGCTGGATCCTCCTCAACAAGGAACCAACTCCGTGGGAAATAATTTTTATAGCTTTTAGCCTAACTTGATAAAATGCTCGAAGTTAAGAATTTCCCAATAATTAAAGGTTAAAATAACACTTTATTGCGGGTCGGTTCGTCCCTCACATTAAATATAAAGAAAATTAACTATAACTTATAATTATTTTTCGTTCGTTTACTGCATTATGAAGCTTAAACGAGAAAACTTTATTAAGTAAATTTGAGCCATTCATAACTCTCTTGTAATTGTGAATTTAATGATCGTAATACTTATGACATTGATTTTGAGTAACCATGATAAGTTAGGAATCGGAATTTAAGAAATAAAACAAAGAATAAATTTTTAAATATTAAATTTTATGAATATTAATTATTCACACATAATGCGTTTCTGTAAAATATATTTAAAAGTTTACCTTCTTATGAAGCAAATTACTTTTGTGCTTTTATCAGCAGTTGCCAAATAATTTGAGCATACGCCGTAATGTAATGGACCATTTCCTTCTGTAAAAATGATTTAAACAATAAAATTAAATTTACAATTTATAAAGAAAATTTTCTTTTTGTAAAAAATTATTGTATTGTATTTTATTTTATTCCATTTATTTGTAGAGTTATAAAAGTAAAAGAAAAACAATAACTGTTTTTGTATTAATATGCAGTACAGTAATCTGAATTATTACGATTGTAAAGAAATAAAAAAGCGTAAATAATAAATTTCAGTTTTTTAAAATATAAAATATTAGTTTAGTTGGATATTACAATTTAAATTTTATTTATACAAACAGCATTTTTAAAATATGAGAAATTAAAAAAATATTTCCAAATAAAATTCAACAGACGTGAATAAAAGATATTGCATCAAATAATAAGTATATTTTAAATTACATAGTTAACAGTTTACATAACTTTCTACATTTAATCGTGATGAAGATCAAGATGAATTATCTGAAATAAACCTATATCAATAAGGATAAGAAATTAACAAAAAATGTTATAACTAAACGAACTGGTCACTTCTAGTTAACTTTCAAAATTTTGATTATGTATATAAATATAATAGATATATATGTATATATATAATCTTAAATTATAAATTACATAATATATACGTACTCTGAGTTTTGAATTTTACAACTGCAACTGTTGCGTGTATCTCTCGTGGAGTGAAATCTTCTGACGAACTGATGCTGTAGAATCGAGGTTGTAGTGGCAAGAATTGAGTAAGAACAAAAGCGGGTGTAAGAACAATCGAAGGAAACAATTCTAAAACATCTAAAATATTTGGATAATAATAAGCTTTCCAATCTTCATATTGCTCGGTGTTCTGAAATATTATTAAATATTAAATATATATAAGTGTACAGTACATTACTAACATTAAAATATTCTAATACATAAGACATACTTTAGATAAACTTTCTAATTTTGATTTATCTTCTTCACTTGTAGCTAACGTAGCGAAAAGACCAAGTGAGTGTTGAGATGGAGGCGTTGTTATATCTAGTAATCTACTTAATGCCATATAAATCGAACACGGTTCAAATTTTTCATTTTTAACCCATTTTTCTTTTACTCCTAACAAACTTTGAACAACTTCTAAATTTTCAACTTGATAAACAATTTGTGGATCCGGACAAGTTGTTTTCATCTTGTCTAAAATTCCTTCTACTAATTCTTTTCTATTGACTGGATAAATACCAATATGATCTCCGGGATAGAACGATAATTCAGACTGATCGTTATTTATTTTCACCAATATAGTTTGCCGCCTGCAGAATATTTTCTTATATTTACAAATAAAAAATAAATAATATTCCTTTAATATAAATAAAATACATACTCATCTAAATCTGGAGTGAGGAATGTCACATCCTTTATGGAACAAGTAGAAAGTTTCCTATTTGTTCCCTTTGAAATAGCTGAAATTATTTTTATTTACTTTAGTTCTTATTAAGGATTGTTTTTAAGCAAAGATGTTAACGTAACTAACCTTTCATTATATCAATTTTAGATTGTTTAATAGACTGCAAGCGAATTTTTTCAGGCGACCAGGTATTACTTGATTTTAATGATTGTGTAGCATTTTTCATATCAACGTCATCACCAATACAAAATACTTCGCACGCTTCCTGTAATTAACAAAGTTGAACGTATGTACTAAGTTAAAAATTCAAAATTAACATTTTTCTGATAAAATTTAAGTTATAGAGAAGTTAATATTAAGTGTAGCAATTTGGATAAATGTAATAAAACATATTTCATGGAATTCATTAAGTACATATAACTAAAAACAAAAATTATATTGCTTTCTGTGTAATCTTATAGTGTAATCATATTATAGAATAATAAAAATCTTCGAAACAACTCATACTCGAAAGTTTCACAGGTTACTTGAAGCGTTTACAAATAAACTGCTTCAACCTTTTGCAATGACACTATTCTCAGTACTAGATGTTACTCTTTCGGCATCGGATCCAGTCTCTATTTTAATCCCTTTGTATTTCTCATAATATATAACATTTCTAGATACAATCTTTTGATAACATAATAGAATGATCAGCTTTTTTCCCCATACCTTTTCGATGTAATTTTCTGTAGATATTACTATTTATTATTATATATAAACAGTTCTGTATATTAATTTAGATGTTGATAACAAAAACTATTAAAGGTATTTTAAATAAATAAGGAATTGTTTGAAGTTATGGATCTTATTAAACATTTTTAGTGAAATTTCCTCATATCATTTGCAACAAAACAATTTTTAGACTATCTTTAATGTAGGCAATTTGATAATCAAGGTCAACGTTTAACAACTCATAAGATATTTAATTAATTAAGATCACGGAAAAAGATATTATTATTAATTAAATAATTATAAAAATATGCGAAGTTCTTGTTTTGTAAAACTAAAAAAGACATTTTTGATTTTCTCAAAATGCTATTTTACTAACTTGAAAGACTTCTTTCGCCCAATTTCTGAAATAATATTCTTGACCACAAAGTTCGTCACCAGTCGTGAGTTTTAAAATTCTCTCTCCACCAAGTTTTTCTAATAAATTGTCCACTGTTTTCCCGAATTGAGAAAATTTCGGATATGCGCTCGATCCCAAACCAAATACAGCAAATCTTTTAAAAAGTATTATATAATTCAAGTAAATGTAAGAAATAAACATTAAAAATAAATATACGATAAATTCAATTTAATTTATAAATAAATATATTTGATTTACCTGATATTGCTTAAAAGTCCAACTTCAAAATCGGTAACATTTGATGATTTACCATTCTCAAGATCTCCACTATTATTTTAAACGAAAAATTTTTAAATAAATATAAACAACATGACTTAATTATATTTAAGTTAAATCTTACTCTAAATTATCAGTTGTTTGAAGAGACTGAAGATATTTCAAAAATTCCTAAAAATCAAAATAAATTTTATAAAATAGTTATTTAGTATTTCTGAATTATTAACGTTTGTAATATTGATTAAACTTACTTCTCCATTTTCGGGAGGGTCTCCATTTCCGAAAGTACTAGCGATAATAAGAAGAAGAGTCTCGTGTTCTAACTCGGTTAAGTCATAATCCGACATGCACATCATCTGATTAACGCATAAATGCATATAAAAGTCGCAATTACCAAAATTAAATTGAAATTTACTTACTTTTGCATTAAAAGCATGCATGAAAATATTGGTTAAAGACTTTGCATATTGTTCAGATTTTCCCGTTTCTGTTGCATATAAAATCGTAGCTTTTATACGACGAGACAATGCTTTACCGTACAAATCCGAAGTAAATTTTACGGCGCTAAGAAATTATCAGTGAGAAAAATATTCGATAATATTTTAAATACAGAAGAAAAGATTTACCTAGTAATAGTTTTGAATAAAGTTTTTTTGCGTGGCATTTGAGATTTGTCTCCAGAACTGTCTTTCTCCCAAACGTGAGACTTCCAAGCTGGTTCCTTTTGAAAGAAACGAAAATAATAATTCCAGTCTGTACTAATTTTTGTCAATTGAATAAATAACAACTTACTTGATATTCATAACTTGGTCTCAACTTATAATTGAGCATTTCTTGATGGAAGACAGGTGTAATACTTCCACTGAGAGGAGGTACTATCCAGACCCAATCAGCGGGACAACCGCCTCTCAAAGTCTGCTCTTTAGCTAAATGTTTCATGAATGACTCTGAGGCATAATGATGATCGACTATAGTTACGTTTGCTTTCTGAAAAATAATAAAAACTTTAGACGAAATTAAGAGTAATTTAGAGAGAATTAAAATAAAAATACCTTCATTAAAATTCAACAGTAACGACGATCAAATTGTTTATTTTCCGCTAGTTATGAACATATGAAAACTTAAGTTTAGAGAAAGCTGATAATCCTTTTAATTTAAGATTTTTTTTATAAAAAATGTATTTTTCAGATTTGACTAAATATGGTACAAATTTATTCAAAACAAATTGTTAAGGATTTTAGAAAAATTAGCAATACTAATCAGCAAATAACTAAGTTATATTATTGTATCATTTTTACAATAAAAGTTTTAGTGCATGCTCGATGTTGTGTTGCGACATGCAGTCAATACTTTATGCGTTACGTGTCATGTTAAATGGCAAATCCATCGATCTTTCATGATTAAAAATCGACAAATTTTTTAAATCTAAATTATAACGTAAAAATTATCACTTACTAT
>NW_019384447.1:741800-770864 GCF_000671375.1 Centruroides sculpturatus | reverse complement strand
TATAACTTAACACATAATAAATACAAAACTTCCTTTAATCATACGTTCTCGTAACATTAATATCAAACTCTAGCAATGCCTTAAACAAAAATTAACCAATCAATTATTTTTTTTTACCATTCTTTAATATAGTTCACCGTCTTTAATCTAGATATAGACCAGGGGTGGCCAACAGTTTTTTCCTCCGGGCCGAATTGGAAAGAAAACTGTTTTCACTGCCCGAACCAGAAGCGGCCCTAGCAAGATTTTCAGATCTTATTGTGCGTCACCCCGTAGAGAGACTAAATTGTACATAGAGATTACAGATACACTTTTCACATTGGGCACAGAAAGCCGTTGACCTTTTTTTTTCGGGGGGCGGTCAGAATTTCTCAACTTTCCTATACCTTCACATTGTGAGGATATAATGAATTATCGCAGATCCATTCGAGCAATTATTTGAAGTTAAGTCAAAGATTAATTCAAAGGTTAATCGCGGGCCGTATGTTGGCTATGCCTGATCTAGACTTTTAGTGGCTAAAAGCTGTGGCTAAAAGCTGAAGTGGCTTTAGTGGAAGTGGTTTTAGTGGCTAAAAGTGGCTAAAAGTGGTGGCTGAAGTGGCTAAAAGTGGCTAAAAGTGGTGGCTGAAGTTTAGGCTGAAGTGGTTTTAGTGGCTAAAAGTGGCTAAAAGCTGAAGCTAATTTAATTGGGTGTAGAGGACCACCCAATTAAATTAGCTTCAGCTTTTTATTTCTTTTTGCAAATCGGCTCAACGCTTTTTCGGCTGTAATTTTCTAGGGAGGGCACCAGGTTAACGGGGGGGCGTGTCTACCCATACCCCTTCCTGGCTACGCCCATGTATATTGAGTCAAATATTTACCGGTAAGTACGACTTCTAATATCTTATAAAAACTAGTCATTAAGTGAAGTTCTGCACATGTAATTTTGATCACATTCAATTTATTATGGGCGTGTTTAATCCAGATATATTTATCTACATATTTTTAGCTTGTTTGAATATTTGTCTAAGTCATTATATTCGACTGACATTAAGTGCAAGGAAAGACGTAATTTTGGTTTATAATGAAAAATAAGACTATTGTTTCATTATAAACCAAATTGATTTATAGTGAACCAACAACGGTTGTTCAATTTTTAATTTTTCAATGGATTTGGGACTACAAAAAATCGATGTTTTTATTTTTCAAGTAAACTTTTATCAGGTTTTAGTCGATTTTCTTAAATATTCTCTTTTCACGTGACACTTTTGTAAAATTAAAATTATAAAAGTTTATTAATTTGTTTTTAAAATTTAATATTAAAACTTTTTAAATTTTGTATCTATTATTCAGAAAGCACTTTCTTTCAAACAACATTCTCGAAACTGACAATGTGATTATTATTTCTCGAGATACGACACTAAATACGAAATAATGAACCGAAACAAAGCTGCTGCAGGCAGAAGAGCTGGATTTCTTCCAACTTCCTAACGAAGATTGTAAGACAGGTTACGACAACATTTTGTTATAAAAAACGGCCTTGTTTATTTAGAAATCCTAAATATCCCTTATGATGCACGCTTGCATTTTGAGTTTCTGGAGAAAGTTTTCCGGAAGCTTAAGTTCCGGAACGTTTCTGGAACTTAAGCTTCTGGAAAAGTTTCTCCAGGAATGAATGTAAGCACAGCGTAATTCAATTTATTTTCCTGTGTTGGCTACACTTATGGTAAGAAGCTTTGCAAACAGCTGTAATAAACATGTTTAAAATGGTATTTAATTTAATCGACTACTCGCATGTCATGATGTTATTAAGAAGCGTTGAAGGTTGAATATTGATACGTCACAGTAAACAAAAATTGACCTATTTTTATTTTAGGTAAAATTTGTATCAAATAAAAATTCAAACATTACCCCAGTAAAAACAAACAGATGCGCTTGTTTATCCGTGGAATAAAATATGCTTAATTTTGAATCGGATTTGTATTTATAAAAATCCTGTTCAAGATTTCCAAGAAAAATAACCAAGTTTCTATGAACTAACTGAATAATTATTATTGATTCTATCTATACCTTTCAAGGTTACGCTGTTAAACTTAAATTGTTATCGTCATTTCTATTGGGATTCTCTTACTGTACCGTATATGAATAATTTCCTTTTTTAATTTTTCAATGAATTTTAAGTATTTAAATAAATAAGTAAAAATAATACGTGTTTTAAATAAATCATTTCGTTGCATTTATAAAAAAAACTATATATATATTTGCTAAAGAACAGCAAATAAGATAGATAAAATATTTAATATAGGAGAATGATAAGAAACTTTAGTTTAGATATATTTATTAATTACAAAAACTGAAAATTTACTAGAGATTTCAGAAACGATTTAATTTTAAAATGTAAAATTCTGCAAATTAAAACATTATAGATTAAATTCTGAATAATGAAATCTATTTGTTTTTTTTTTCTGTAACCCAAGCTCAAAATGTCGAGTACATTGTTAACAATACTCGACTGCGCTTTATTTCATCACCACACATTGGCATTCGTCCCTAAACTAACTTAATTGTATGTACTTTACATGAATAAATGCGAAAATATAATTTCGGAGGTAAATTCAAAACGAAACAAATTATACAGAGAATCATATTTGCTCTTTTTTGCTCTGTTTCTTTGATATAATTGATATTTGACAAAGCGATACCGGCAAAAAATTAAGAATTCAAAAAACTCAATTCAAGAGTATACTCATTAAAATATCTAAAACAAATGTCTAGACATGATATACAGAAACAATGGCAAATGCTAAACTCTAACTATTAACTACAACGGCAAGAACAAGTAATAACGATAGACAATGACAGCAAGTCGTTAAACTTGTCGTGTCCTGTAAGTAGCTGAGTGAGGGTGTAACTAGGGTAAAAGTAGTGAAGAGTCGCAGTAGTGTCAACCTTGGCGATGAAAGTGCAGGTGAGCCTACCAGTGATGTCATTCCTGTTGTAACAGAAAAAAGCATAAAGTTTGTGGAATTTGCAAAAGTTTTTTGGAGTAGAGGTTTTACAACGTATATTCTCAGCATTAGAGCTAGTGCAGTGGTTCTTAATCAGTGTTTCTGCAAACCTACCTCGAGTGTTCCACGAAAGAAAATATTTAAAAATTTTTTTTCAAAATTTTTTCCTATTGATATATTCGTAGACACCATGTTTTTTTTTATTATGTTCAATATATTAAAGTTTATTAGTTTATTGCTTCATTGTTTTCTGAGAGTAGTAAACATTGCATTGCTTATCAAGTTTTGAGCCTATTGATGCTAATGCTCCGTGTAATAAAAAGTATGTGAATGATGTTCTGCGGCCTCAGAAAGGTTGAGAACCACTGAACTAGTGAGTGCGAGAGGATAACCTCTAATACATGACAAGCAAAAAATGCGAATGCTTTTTTTTGCAAAATGTTTTGCGTTTTCTGTGAAAGAGTAATGCTTTCCTTTAGCGATGAGATATTAGTGCTGCAGTAAATGACAATCAAGACGATATGATTGTATGCTTCAAAAGTGAAGAAATGGAACAAAGAATTACTTTCAGAACAAATTGACAAAAGATTTTGCAAATTTCAATTGAATTACTGCCGATGTAAGAAAGGAAAAAAAATCCAGCAATGAGTTGCTTAACTTTTCCGGCAACATTTAAAATTTCGAATGCGCCATCTATTGCCATTTTAAATTAAAAACAAAGTTTAAATATTATGAAATAGCAAAAAGCTTAATTTTGAGGGTAGGGGTAGGTTTTATGTCGTCATTAAATTCGACCCTACTGGAGATATACACAACCCCTTTATCTTCCTATCCCGCGACCTTTAACCACCGAAATTTAATCGCATTAATCTCAAATACGCCAACCAACCTGCAAAATTTCAGAAATTTTGCAGACACATACAGACACGCACCTGCTTACATATTGATACAAACCATTGAATTTTTTGCATTTCTCTACGTTTCAAGGTCCCGAAACCAAAAATGTAAAAATCCGGGATGGTCATTTTTTAACCGATCGGCGTACTTTCACTATCTAATTCACTGGCTCTGTTATACACAGTGTGTATAACAGTACCAGGAAAGTAAAAATAAAATGTGTTAGATATTGATGTTGAAGAAAATGCTGACGACGAATACAATGAACTGAAATATGATATTGTTACAGTGTACTTTTGATTCTAGTTATTACATGTATATTTGGTTTCGAATTTAAAATATAATTAAAATTGATAATGTATGCAATTATTATGTTTTATTTTTAGCTAGAAAAATGTGGTATCGATTTATGGTTAAAGTCCCATGTCCAAAAAGTCCTGGAGAAATAAGCATCCCGGCGCTTATTTGAATAAATATGGTAAATTGGAAGAAATGTGAGAATCATGCTTAATCACTAGAGTGGAAAGTAGGAATTTTAGAGGAATAGAACAAGACCAGAAGAGAGGAGAGAAACATTTACTGTATCATGGCCACTAAATTCACAGTATTCACTAAATTTCTCTCTCTAATTCAGGTTATTACTGTTTTTTCTCTTCTTTTTCATCAATGACCCTAATATTGAGATAAACAANATTAAGATCACGGAAAAAGATATTATTATTAATTAAATAATTATAAAAATATGCGAAGTTCTTGTTTTGTAAAACTAAAAAAGACATTTTTGATTTTCTCAAAATGCTATTTTACTAACTTGAAAGACTTCTTTCGCCCAATTTCTGAAATAATATTCTTGACCACAAAGTTCGTCACCAGTCGTGAGTTTTAAAATTCTCTCTCCACCAAGTTTTTCTAATAAATTGTCCACTGTTTTCCCGAATTGAGAAAATTTCGGATATGCGCTCGATCCCAAACCAAATACAGCAAATCTTTTAAAAAGTATTATATAATTCAAGTAAATGTAAGAAATAAACATTAAAAATAAATATACGATAAATTCAATTTAATTTATAAATAAATATATTTGATTTACCTGATATTGCTTAAAAGTCCAACTTCAAAATCGGTAACATTTGATGATTTACCATTCTCAAGATCTCCACTATTATTTTAAACGAAAAATTTTTAAATAAATATAAACAACATGACTTAATTATATTTAAGTTAAATCTTACTCTAAATTATCAGTTGTTTGAAGAGACTGAAGATATTTCAAAAATTCCTAAAAATCAAAATAAATTTTATAAAATAGTTATTTAGTATTTCTGAATTATTAACGTTTGTAATATTGATTAAACTTACTTCTCCATTTTCGGGAGGGTCTCCATTTCCGAAAGTACTAGCGATAATAAGAAGAAGAGTCTCGTGTTCTAACTCGGTTAAGTCATAATCCGACATGCACATCATCTGATTAACGCATAAATGCATATAAAAGTCGCAATTACCAAAATTAAATTGAAATTTACTTACTTTTGCATTAAAAGCATGCATGAAAATATTGGTTAAAGACTTTGCATATTGTTCAGATTTTCCCGTTTCTGTTGCATATAAAATCGTGGCTTTTATACGACGAGACAATGCTTTACCGTACAAATCCGAAGTAAATTTTACGGCGCTAAGAAATTATCAGTGAGAAAAATATTCGATAATATTTTAAATACAGAAGAAAAGATTTACCTAGTAATAGTTTTGAATAAAGTTTTTTTGCGTGGCATTTGAGATTTGTCTCCAGAACTGTCTTTCTCCCAAACGTGAGACTTCCAAGCTGGTTCCTTTTGAAAGAAACGAAAATAATAATTCCAGTCTGTACTAATTTTTGTCAATTGAATAAATAACAACTTACTTGATATTCATAACTTGGTCTCAACTTATAATTGAGCATTTCTTGATGGAAGACAGGTGTAATACTTCCACTGAGAGGAGGTACTATCCAGACCCAATCAGCGGGACAACCGCCTCTCAAAGTCTGCTCTTTAGCTAAATGTTTCATGAATGACTCTGAGGCATAATGATGATCGACTATAGTTACGTTTGCTTTCTGAAAAATAATAAAAACTTTAGACGAAATTAAGAGTAATTTAGAGAGAATTAAAATAAAAATACCTTCATTAAAATTCAACAGTAACGACGATCAAATTGTTTATTTTCCGCTGGTTATGAACATATGAAAACTTAAGTTTAGAGAAAGCTGATAATCCTTTTTATTTAAGATTTCTTTTATAATAAATGTATTTTTCAGAATTGATTAAATATGGTACAAATTTATTCAAAACAAATTGTTAAGGATTTTAGAAAAATTAGCAATACTAATCAGCAAATAACTAAGTTATATTATTGTATCATTTTTACAATAAAAGTTTTAGTGCATGCTCGATGTTGTGTTGCGACATGCAGTCAATACTTTATGCGTTACGTGTCATGTTAAATGGCAAATCCATCGATCTTTTATGATTAAAAATCGACACATTTTTTAAATCTAAATCATAACGTAAAAATTATCCCTTACTATTGGAAAGTATAATTTAAACAATTTTGTAAACTGTAGTTTTTGGTCAGATAGTTTATTAGTAAAAAATATAATTTATAGACGTGTAGACAGTTTACCTTATGCTTTTATAAGTCACAGAATATGATATATATCAGCCCCATTTAATTAAATGCATACATGAATACTTTCTTTCCACTCACAAAATGCGTTTAAACACGCTTGATGTTATATGCATGCTTTACAATCATCACATGTGTGTCCCTTCCGTTGAACTGTTTTTGTACGAAGTGCGCGTTATGAGTGCGCGTTATGAAGACTTGAATTACTGTATATTGTATTTACTGTGCTAACGATTAACTGTGTTAATCGTTTAATAAGTATACTATAGACTCTTTATATGCTCTATTAAATATTTCTATTAAGTTATAATTGATTTCTTAAATTTTGAAAATAAATTTTGTAACTCACCTGAAAACTATGTAGAATTGCAAAATTCAATTCCACAAAAGCACGGTCTTTCCATAAAGTGGACGGAGAAATGGTCTTCAGTCCCATTTTTAACGCAACGTCCTATAATATATTATTTAATGTTTAGATTTTGTTCTTAAATAAAACAGACATTTTAATTTTTACCTCAAGGATATTATAACGATGTTCATCGACCAGATCTCTTGCAATTTCAGACTCCATAAACCAGCCATTAAATGGACAGGCGGGAAACTCTATTCCGCCAACATCCAAAGAAATATTTGAAACAATAGGGACAGCAAACCATTGTAGATTAAGTTCGTTAATTCCTTCGTAACTAAAAATCAATGTATATGAAAATTAACAGCAGTAGACATTTACATATTACTTAAAACAATTTTTTACATGTAAAGTTCCTTAATTAAAATTTTATGTAGAGGAGAAGGTGGTATTATGGAACACTGCGGGTATTATGGAACCACCCCATTTCGAACTGATAATAAAGGCGAACTGTAGCGGAATGTGGATGAACTGAACTAGGCAGACATCCATAGCAAGGGGAAAACCCGTTTTACTTCAGTTAAACGGTTGTCCATATTTAATCAGCAAATTTGTTTTTTTNAGTAGAATATATAAAAAAGGCATTTGTTAATAATAAAAAAAAAACATAAGTACAGCTAACATTTTGAATAATATAACATAATAAATTTTATAAGTTATTTATTTAAAAGAAATGATTTTTAAAATCATTTTCACCAAAATATTTGTCATTGCTTTAACAGTTTTGTTTAAAAATTATATTTAAAATTGTAACATTTCATCATATTAAGTCTTAAATAAAATATTTTTGTTAATTATATTAACATAATTAAATGCTAAATAGAAATCTATAGATATTTTTAACGAATTTTATATCTAATTATAATTTACCTTTACTGTATTTTGTTATTAACACTTTTAAAAGCAAATAAGTTGTGAAAAATTAGCACATTGAAATACTAAGAAACACCAAATGAAGCTACTGTTCATGGAATGGAAGCCTGCAGCAATACAAGTTCCAACAAAAATCTAATGAAACTGGAACCACGTGATTGCGTACGATATCTGCGCACAATTTATTACCTAGGACTATATTGAAATATATTTATACATTATTTTTAACGTTAAAAGATATTACCCATATAAATAATAATTACATTTCAATTAAGAGAGTAAATTTTTTGACATTGACTGTTTGTTTGTCTTAAAAAGTAAAACTGTAACAGTTCAAATAAAAAAGAAATGTAATCATTTTAAAACCGTTTAAAAATAATCAAAATTAAACAAAATAATTTGAATGTAACTTTGTGAAACACCAAAATTTATATATTTTTAAAGAGTAGACAAACAATACAGTTAGATTTCCTTAAAATTTTAATACAGATATTATCTAATCTCTTCCTTTTTAAATAGTTTTTATCGACTATTTATTTATTTAAATTTATAATTTAGTTAAATGACACCTTGGAAATTGGCATATAAGATAACATAAATTGGCCAATAAATTGTATTTAGTTTCTAACTGGATGACATACTTTGTTAGAATTCTTAATATTAAGAATTCTATCTTATTATTGTTTTGTCGAGTTATAAAGAATTATTAATAATAACTTACCAGTGCGATAAAACAATAATAGGAATANAAGACCACAAGAGAGGAGAGAAACATTTACTGTATCATGGCCACTAAATTCACAGTATTCACTAAATTTCTGTCTCTAATTCAGGTTATTACTGTTTTTTCTCTTCTTTTTCATCAATGACCCTAATATTGAGATAAACAAGATAAAAATGAAACTATACGAGTTATCTTCTTCTGCTTCAATTTTTGATTGCAAACCTATACATTCTCACTGTCGCCTGTCCGTCTTTCGTTAATCTCAAGAACGGAATTCGATGAAAATCGAGACCAGACATTAGGGGCGCCCGTACATTGAGGCACTTGGAACACGTGCTTCCTTTCGTCAGGGTTGCCCTTTTCCTAACCCCGAACAGAGCCTGAAATTCTACCATCAACAAACAGAAAATGCATGACATTCTAGCCTGTTCTGTAAATACTCGTATAAAAATATACTAATGAACGATATTTCGCTATTGTCCCGTGCATGGACGATTGCAGAAAATTTCCCAGTAGAAGGAAAAGCTTACAGACAAATAATTACATCAATAAATTTTTATTTAATTATAAAAGATTTTTGAGAGATTTTTTCACAAGTAGATTATAAAATACTGGATTGCATCAATATAAAAAAGACAGATAAAGCGTTCCATGGTCGAGAGTGTAACTTACACGTCCATCAGTTTTACAATTATAATTTGTGGAATATTTTACTCGATCTTAGGAGAAGACATCGATCCGCAGAGAGGAGCAAACGGGCTCGTTTGTTCCTCTCTGCGGACGCCAATGGTCCATGCAACAATTTTTATGTAGTTATTCATCATGTGTTACCAAAGCCACATTCCTTGTTTTTAAAGCCAAATTAGCCCGAGTGCAACCAGTGCCCCTTGTGGGAGCGCTGTTGGACGTCGATTTAGTTTTAATTAAAGGTTCTTGCATAATGTATGTTGCTCCTTTTTATTGCTTATGTCTCCCGTTTTATAGACAGCTGGTGCCTCTGCCAAACATGGCAAGCGTAGGGGTCGGGCCAGATTATGAACTTCCGGTGAATCGGAAGTCACCTGATTTTTAAATTAAAAGATAATTAAAAGTTACATCCAGGCACTGTGACGATATCACAATAACATATTTGATTTTTGTTAAATATTTTAACCGTATAAATGTTTAACCATTGTAATAAATCTGCATTTGTATAACAGATTATATAATGGAAACAGCCGTATAATTCTTAATTAAAATTTATCCGCAAAAATACATCTTTCAAATTATCTAAATTTATAAATAGTATATATTATATATCTATAGTAATATTATTCACAAAAAATTCATAATTACAAGTATTTAGAATGATTACATTTTGTGAATTAAATAATTTGGAATATATATATTAATTTCAATTTATTTTAGATAGATTTTTTCATTTATACTTCAGTTATTTCTTATAATTCATTAATTTTAAAATCTATTTTTATAAGAAAATAATATTTAAAGAAAAATAAATGAAATTTGTTTTTAAAATAGATTAATATGCAATATTATACAAATACTAGAGAAAAGCAGAAGTCATGGACAACGATCCACATTGAACAGAGAAGACATATCCACCTGAATATTTCTATACTAGGACATGGTCTTTCCTTCCAACATATTTTTAATTTACACCTTACTAAAAAATTAAAAGTAGAAACAAGCACTGTACACAACCCTTAAATACACCTTATTATTTATATCGACTCAAAACCCGAAAATGAGAAATTTTTATATTATTCATTACCCCATCTTTTCAATATTACAGATCGACTCGGATGAATACTGTAAATACACGATGTTTTGAAAGGTCTCGTCAACTTTTAACACTGTGTTATAAGGATCATAAAAATGAAAAAATTTCATATAAACATGGAAAGAAAACATTTTCAGACCTAAGTTACAGTAGTTAGAAAAGTTCTCTGTACAGTTGTTGTGCTACATTGTATATTGCCGTTAGTTCGGCCATACATAAAATGAACCTCCGCCATCTCTGAATTACAGTAACGATTCACCGTATTAAAGAACATTTAGAAACATGTCAAAATCATAGTTTGCTATTAATTTGATTACAGCTAATTTTAAAATTGCTATAATTTCGAAAGAAAGTATTTTCGGAAATAAATCGGAAATAAATTTAAAAAATTACGAAAATATATAATTTTAAGATTTCTATAGATTTCTTGTATATAATAACATGTTCTTGGATTTTTAATTCGATCTCTATCTTTTAACCAAGCATTACACGAATGCACATTAATAAATAATTTAAATATTTCCGATTAATCGACTTACTTAGGATGTGTAATGGGCACTCTTAATATTAATTCTTCGGGTATTTTAAAATAAACAGGATCTTCACCATTAGCTGAAACTAAAAGAGGCAGAACATCCCATTTCCCACCTTCTCCTTTCCAGCCCAAATCTTCACAAATCTAAAAAAATAAATTTTTAATTTGATTAAGAAATTTGAAGAATAATCGTAATTTAATAAGAACTAATGAAAAACACTATAATTCTTGTCTAATAACAAAAGAGTTGTACAAAGCGAGTCAATTTGGGAAAGCAAGCGATATAGTAATTTTGATACAAGGAAATTAATAGTAACTGCCGCCGGTAATCTTATTGACGAGCAAGGACCTAAAACAACAGACCAAGGAAATGGCGGCACTTCTCCAACACAAAGAAAAAACAGCGTTGGTTATCCGATTTTTGGCAAGACACAATGTAAAACTTACGGACATTTATTAGGGGTATGCAGGTACAGTAAGAAACAACTGCACGAGTAGCACTCAAGTGTATGAGTAGAGTTCTAAGTCCAAAAATGGCCACAATTCTTTGGAAGATTCTCATCTCTGGGACCATATAGAAATGGAGAATGGAGAATCTTTGTATCTTAGCATGCGTTAAAATTCTAATATTTTAACCGTTAGCAACATTGATAATAATTTTTTTATTATTAAAAGTTACTAATTTACATGCAAATTTACACGTTTCAAAGCAAACAAATTTAGGTTAGATGATAATCCAAAATTTTATCTCAAAATTCCTACTTATTCTTTAACAATGATTTTTAAACAAATGAAAATTATATACGATAAAATAAAAATTAATAAAAAGTCATTTTAGTTGTTATTAAGTTATATGCAAATAAGTAAACATTTTATAAGTTAATTGGATTTGCAATAATATTGGCTTTTTTTTTAATATTTATTTTATACTTTGTACTTGACGAAACGCACAATGGAGATGCCGGGTGATAAGGGACGGACCTTCGAAAAATTCCTGGATTTTTGACCCGACCGGATTCGTTTCCGTGTTTCCCTGGTAAGAGTCAACATGTGACTGTCTACTTGAGAAAATGTTTTTGTAATTAACAAATATTATGTAATTAATTTGACTGAAACATTTTTGAATTTGATTCAATAATATCCATCGAGATTTTAACTAGAATAAAAAATAATAAACGAGAAAGTAAATTGCATCGAACGCTTAGTAGTTGAAGGAGCATTTTACAGTTTTATATTATTTAACAAATTAGAAACCTTTGTAATTTCGATGTTAGCCGGATCACCAATAACACTTCCATCCGATTGAACATAACCTGCGTATGACAAAATCTGATTATTCCATATGCGGAAATCTGCTTTTCCTTCTTTTCTTGGAGGAAACACTGTGATTGTTGATCTATATAAAAAGTATTCAATAATGAATGTGTGAATATGAACTATTTATTTTATTAATTAAAAAAACTTTTAATTTTTATTCTTTGATTTGAACCTATATTATGTAAAATAAACTTTACACAACTTAGGAAATATAACAGAAATTTGTTTAATAAACCGTAATAGTTACCATGTAAAAGTTAAAATTTATTTTAAATTTAAATTAATTAGTCAAAATTTTTTCATAAATTACCAATTAAAATATTTATCTTATCATTAAAAAGTAGGATAAATATTTTATTTTAATGAAACGAATACAGAGTTTGGTTATGATGAATAAAATACATACCTAATGTTCCCCTTGTTAGTGGAATATTTAAGATGATTGCAAACTGCTGCGAACATATCTTCTGCAGACATTGCATAACGAGCATCAAATAACTAAAAATAACTTTATTAAATACTTGAATAATTTTATACGAATTTCATCGATTCATAAAATTCATTAATACAAAATATTTCAATTAAGAATAAATGTAAATTTACTTGTAATTTTGACCATTGAATCCTTCCGATACATCTCGGGGCATTTCTCCAAGCTAATTTAGCACCATATATTAACTCGGTCTCTTTCAATTCATATGTTCCAGTTTGAGATATTTCTTCTAACACTTCTTTCAATCTTTTCTGATGAACTTCACTATTACACCTACAGCATTTAATTATATTAAAATAATACAAATATATACAGTAACGGATTATGGTTTTTTTAAAGCCCTAGGCGCCGTTTTATATAAGGTCCTTTACGTGAATCCTTTTATTTTTTAATGTTAAAAAGACCATTTAACTTATGAACTATGTCACTGTTCTTGCCGGGGTGCGAAATATATACTTTTTAAACGTTCGTTAAATACTTAGAGGCATATTATCTTTTACAATGTAATTTTTGAGGCTGCTCGATACGATGAGACCTTAGGCGAGCTCCTAGGGCGCTTATTAGGTAATCCGCCATTGAGTAGACTATACAATAACTAGTTGAAAAAAATAAAATGCCTATATACCTTTTGGTACTGGAAAAATAAACCTCGAGAAACTGTTTAGCGTGTTCGGCTATTTCCTCTTTAGTTCTAACTTTTGACGTGCTAGCCGTTCTCATAAAAGATCCTTTACAAACATTTTCTTTACAACCTACTTTCTATAGAAAATAAATAGATTGTAATATTAATATAAAATTTATAAAATATAGTTAATACATACTTCACTACTCTGTTGATAAAGAATATCTGTTGATATTTGTCCTGTGACGACATTACTCAAACGTATAGGAGTTTTATTCATTGACATGCCTACTTTATTTCTAAATATAAAAACATTTGTATATTATAATTACTATTAAAAAGCATTTAATATTAAAATCGTAATTGTCAAATTTAAAGTTATGTCTATGATGAAATAATGTAAATTTTTTAAAAATTCTTTCGGAAATAAAAAATAAATTTACTATTATTGTCTTGTTTTGCCATTTTATTTGTAAATATAATGGGAAAATCACGAAATAGTTCTTAGAAATGTCTACAGATTACATTTTTTAACCAGGGTTACAGTTTACTTCTCAACGATAGACAATTCAGCTATAATAAAAACAAGGAAAAAAAATAACTTCAAAGTCGGTCACTAGTTTTGCAATCAAATAGTCACGAAGATTACTGACTTTTGAACGTAAATTCTTAGAATTTGCAATGGCTTTATATAACAGTAAAGATGTTTCTAAGAACCTAATAATAAAAGAGCTTAATATCATTTTTAGTATTTTCCATACGATTTCCGTACGGAAAAAAAACAATAGATGCATTTATTGATCTATTTAACAAAATCGATGTATTAATCGAGTATTATCTTTCATTATTAATATTTTAAATGAAATGAAAATATTAAATCAATATGATCTAAATTATTAATAAAAATACACTTTGTTTTTAACAAACAGATATGTATATAAATGAATTGATAAATGCGGTAATATGTATAAACTTATATAAATTAAATAAAATATATAATGTTTTATAAGCGATAAAATATTGTAAATATGGAAAATATTAAAGTAAAATAAATGTTCCTATTTTAATTAATTTTTGTTTTATGATAAAATGTTAAAACCAATTTGTGGTTTATGTCAAGTTGCTTCCAAACTTCAAGTCAAGGTTAAAAATTCTTTTCCTTGAACCCTTCAGGATTTACGCACGCAGATAATTTAAAAAGATTTTAGTAAAACTTGCACGTATAAAATATATATAAACACGTTAGTTTTAGTTTCACTTCATCTGTTTTTCTGAATAGAAAAACAATTGTCTTCAATTCCTTCCATTCTATATTATTAGCGTTAAAAATACATTTTCAAGAGAATTCTTATGCAAAAATAATTAGTCTGCATAAGAATTCTTTTGAAATTGTTGTCTATATTAATCCCAAATTACCTGTTAAATATATTCTGAAGAAATTCGGCAAAATAATAATATTTATGTTTAACAGTATTTAAAATTATAAGAAATAAAATATTTAAATATTTGAATCGAAATATATTTAAAAAGGTTACGTAAAGTTTATTCCTTATCAGTAGAATATATAAAAAAGGCATTTGTTAATAATAAAAAAAAAACATAAGTACAGCTAACATTTTGAATAATATAACATAATAAATTTTATAAGTTATTTATTTAAAAGAAATGATTTTTAAAATCATTTTCACCAAAATATTTGTCATTGCTTTAACAGTTTTGTTTAAAAATTATATTTAAAATTGTAACATTTCATCATATTAAGTCTTAAATAAAATATTTTTGTTAATTATATTAACATAATTAAATGCTAAATAGAAATCTATAGATATTTTTAACGAATTTTATATCTAATTATAATTTACCTTTACTGTATTTTGTTATTAACACTTTTAAAAGCAAATAAGTTGTGAAAAATTAGCACATTGAAATACTAAGAAACACCAAATGAAGCTACTGTTCATGGAATGGAAGCCTGCAGCAATACAAGTTCCAACAAAAATCTAATGAAACTGGAACCACGTGATTGCGTACGATATCTGCGCACAATTTATTACCTAGGACTATATTGAAATATATTTATACATTATTTTTAACGTTAAAAGATATTACCCATATAAATAATAATTACATTTCAATTAAGAGAGTAAATTTTTTGACATTGACTGTTTGTTTGTCTTAAAAAGTAAAACTGTAACAGTTCAAATAAAAAAGAAATGTAATCATTTTAAAACCGTTTAAAAATAATCAAAATTAAACAAAATAATTTGAATGTAACTTTGTGAAACACCAAAATTTATATATTTTTAAAGAGTAGACAAACAATACAGTTAGATTTCCTTAAAATTTTAATACAGATATTATCTAATCTCTTCCTTTTTAAATAGTTTTTATCGACTATTTATTTATTTAAATTTATAATTTAGTTAAATGACACCTTGGAAATTGGCATATAAGATAACATAAATTGGCCAATAAATTGTATTTAGTTTCTAACTGGATGACATACTTTGTTAGAATTCTTAATATTAAGAATTCTATCTTATTATTGTTTTGTCGAGTTATAAAGAATTATTAATAATAACTTACCAGTGCGATAAAACAATAATAGGAATATAAACATGCTAAAAATAATATTTAATTCGAAATTTTAGGTGAGTCAATTGTAACTAATTTAAAAATATTTTTATAATATTCCAATAGAAAAAAAAACAAGGATGTAAACTTAAAATTTCGGCACTAAATCACTTATTACATTGTTTTTTTTATTATTAATATTACTAGAAGTTTAAGGTACTCACTAATAATAAAAAATATTCCTTTGTTTCAGTTACTTGCTTAAAAGTAATTTTAATTATTTAGCTTAAATTATTGCACGTGAAAATTATTTAATTTGCATGTGCCTATACTTTTTATAATAGATATAATTTTAATTTCCTTTTCTGTAATATTTATATGTAAAAATTATACATTTTTTAAATTGTTTTCTACTCTAATTATTTACATTAACTGCATTTAAATTAAGTTGTGACTTGAATATTTATCAATGTTTACCAATTACCCAATAGTTAAATAGAAAAATGGTGTTTCTAGAGCAAAATTTCAAAGAGTTTTTATTAAAATTTGCATTAATATATTCAATTTTTACAATAATTTATATGCAATGTAAAAATAACGTAAATACTTGTAAATTATATAAATTAAGAAGATATAAGAACTTTATTTTATCTTCATTATTGTCATCATTGTGTTTATTATATATTCCCAAAATTTCATATATCAGTATTGTTCTATGATTATAAATATAATTACTATTTTATATAAAAAGCTATTACACTTAAACAGACCTAAACAGGTTTGCTATTTATTTTATTAAGTAGTTTAATTCGATGACAGCTGCATCAACAATAATCCTGTTTTTAGAGCAATAATAATTTATACGAACGAGAAATTTGGTACATTGCACAGGATAAATTTGTTTCGATTTTAATTGTAAACGATATTTTAATTCTTCACTTTATAACTTTTTAAAAAATAATTAGAAATTTGAGAAAAAATATTATAACGTTTCCAACTTTCAAAGTGTAATTTTAATCTTCTTTACAGATTACCTTTAACCTTCTATATAAGCGAATTAATTGTAGAAAGGTTTACTTTCTAATAATTTTTTGTATTTACTTTCTTTGCTATTATGGGAAAGTATAATTATCCTGCAAAATATGATCCCCAGGTTTTTACATTTTTGGACTTAGGACACCTTAAAACGCCGAGAAATACAAAAAAAAAAAAAAAAACTTTCAGGGTAATTTCTGTAAACATGGATATTAGTGTGTGGGAGTAGATACGATTTTGTTCACCATGTTTAAAGCTTAATAATTCCTGTACTTTTTGTCGAAAATTTCTGAAATTTTGCAGGTAGGTTTATTTATTAGGGAAATTGATACGGTTAAATTTTGTTAGTTAAAGGTAGAGGGGGTGGAGAGGGGGGAGTCGTGTGCATCTCCAGTAGGGTCGGACTTAATGACGATTTTACTCGTTATTAGCATTTACATTTTTTTTCTTTTTATAAAAGTCATCTTTACTTGAAAATTAAGGTTTTTGCCATTTTATAATAGTTAAAAATATAAAAAGTGTTTAAAATAAAATATGATAACAGATGACAACAGATGACGCTACCAAAATTTTAAATGTTGTCGGGAAAGTCGAGCAACTCGTTGCTGGTTTATTTTTATAAAGCAGAAAAGAAAATTTGCGATATTTGAAATGTTAAAATAATTTTCTTGCATTTTTTTTCTATTTTGAAGAACAGATAAAATAAGAATACTAAAGTATTATTAGGATATGTAGGCATAAAATACCTATATATTTTGCCCAAACATTATTATAAAATATATTACAGTTACGTCTAATATAGTCATATGAATTCGAATGAGTCAATTCTAGCAAACTGTAGTATACGTAAAAATCTCATTTTTAAGAAAATATAATAAAAATGCCTTTGAATTTGTATAAGATTTTTTATACACATAGCAAACTAATCTTAAGTTGTATATTAAACTAATCTTAAGTTGTATATTGAGCTTAAAATCTTAAGTTGTATATTATAGGCCTACATTTTAAATTAACGAGTATATAGTATATTTATAGTTTTATACTTTTTAACTTAAAGATAATAAAACAGCTTTAGTTTAGCCTACAGCCTACAACAGATCCTCAATATTGTTTGCAGCAACATACATAAAAAGTATTTTAGAATTCGATCGCTAATGAAGAGGCAATGAAAAGGCATTTCCATTGCCTTTTCGTCCGTTTGCTACATTTAGATATAAAAATCGTAAAATTATATGTTTTTTAAACTGTTTTTCTACTAAGATCTATTGTTTTTATTTCTATTGTTTTTCTCACGTTAAGTGCATAAAAAAACAAGAAGAATTTTAAAACGCTAAAACTAATTTTTTTAATTTTTAAAATGTCAAAAAATACTATTATAGAAACAAAAATAGTTGTAAGCTGGATATTTTAATATATTTTTTTTTGTATTATTTTAACACAATTATATATAATCAGTGTGAAGAAGAAGAGTTTGTGGGAGGTGATAAATTATCGTTCGAGATGAGAAAAACGATAGAATTTTAATATTCCAAAACCAGGATATTTAGTCAAAACTTTTAATAATTAATTAACATATAATTTAATTCTAACGTTAATTAATACGACAAAATAAATCGGAAACGTTAGTCGATTTATTATCATTACAGATTTGTTTAGTTATATCATGGTTTGTTTCGATTGTCGAAGAGACGATCAAAACGAACTTTGATAATATGGAGAATTTCCTGTTGGATATTTGCCATGCAGATCATTAAATTCTCGGAAAATTTTCGTACAAATTAAGAAGCAGTTTTATTTTATTGCTATTATTCGCTGTTAGCTTGCAGCGGACATATTATATATGCAAACATGTTATTATATGTTAGCATTATCAAACGTATCATTTGACGATAGCTATACGGAATTCTTATATTGTTATGGGAGCTAATGATTACTAACTATAAAATGAAATTACTTGTCTATCCAAGCAGATAATGATCTTTATAGCATTTATCAAGTAAGGATAATACATTAGCCCCTTTGATAATCATTTTTCATATTTAAATTTTAAACAAAAAATTTGATTTAATTCTATAGAATACATTAGAATTAATATTGAGTAAAATATATAATAATTATCAGTCTTTCAATAACCTTTTTTCTGTTTTTTTTTTCCATATATAAATCACATTTATATAGGAAGCGTGTAGTTCATGCAAACGTGAGTTTTCATGTAAATTTGAATTATTGCAAAATATTACGTTTTCGAATGGCTTTGATTTTTGTTACACTTATTTTACAATAAAAATATAATTTGGTGCGTATGAAATCGTCGTATGCATCAGATTATGTTTAAAACCTATATTCTCTCTAGTGAAATTATAAATCTAAGAACGAATGCGAGTGTAAGAGAATTCTTATGTTTAGTTTTTGGACACAATTAATTTTATAAATCATAACGTAACCTGCATGCATAAAAGATTGATCATGCCAATGCTTCGTAGAGATACATCGCGAGCGTGCAGCGCCATCTCGTTTTAATTAAAGTAACGTTGCAATCATTGCAGCGCCATCTCGTTTTAATTAAAGTAACAATTATTGAGTTTTACAAAGTTACTTATTAAAAAAAATTGGATAAAACCGTAACATTTTAAAACATTAAGGGCGATTTTACTTTTCCGTAAATTAATTTTATAAAAATGGAAAATGTGAATAAAATTGAAAAAATGAGAGTCTTAAACGTGAATAGAACATTCCAAATAATACAGGAAAAAGTGGTATTATGGAACACTGCGGGTATTATGGAACCACCCCATTTCGAACTGATAATAAAGGCGAACTGTAGCGNAAAGTAGAAACAAGCACTGTACACAACCCTTAAATACACCTTATTATTTATATCGACTCAAAACCCGAAAATGAGAAATTTTTATATTATTCATTACCCCATCTTTTCAATATTACAGATCGACTCGGATGAATACTGTAAATACACGATGTTTTGAAAGGTCTCGTCAACTTTTAACACTGTGTTATAAGGATCATAAAAATGAAAAAATTTCATATAAACATGGAAAGAAAACATTTTCAGACCTAAGTTACAGTAGTTAGAAAAGTTCTCTGTACAGTTGTTGTGCTACATTGTATATTGCCGTTAGTTCGGCCATACATAAAATGAACCTCCGCCATCTCTGAATTACAGTAACGATTCACCGTATTAAAGAACATTTAGAAACATGTCAAAATCATAGTTTGCTATTAATTTGATTACAGCTAATTTTAAAATTGCTATAATTTCGAAAGAAAGCATTTTCGGAAATAAATCGGAAATAAATTTTAAAAATTACGAAAATATATAATTTTAAGATTTCTATAGATTTCTTGTATATAATAACATGTTCTTGGATTTTTAATTCGATCTCTATCTTTTAACCAAACATTACACGAATGCAGATTAATAAATAATTTAAATATTTCCGATTAATCGACTTACTTAGGATGTGTAATGGGCACTCTTAATATTAATTCTTCGGGTATTTTAAAATAAACAGGATCTTCACCATTAGCTGAAACTAAAAGAGGCAGAACATCCCATTTCCCACCTTCTCCTTTCCAGCCCAAATCTTCACAAATCTAAAAAAATAAATTTTTAATTTGATTAAGAAATTTGAAGAATAATCGTAATTTAATAAGAACTAATGAAAAACACTATAATTCTTGTCTAATAACAAAAGAGTTGTACAAAGCGAGTCAATTTGGGAAAGCAAGCGATATAGTAATTTTGATACAAGGAAATTAATAGTAACTGCCGCCGGTAATCTTATTGACGAGCAAGGACCTAAAACAACAGACCAAGGAAATGGCGGCACTTCTCCAACACAAAGAAAAAACAGCGTTGGTTATCCGATTTTTGGCAAGACACAATGTAAAACTTACGGACATTTATTAGGGGTATGCAGGTACAGTAAGAAACAACTGCACAAGTAGCACTCAAGTGTACGAGTAGAGTTCTAAGTCCAAAAATGGCCACAATTCTTTGGAAGATTCTCATCTCTGGGACCATATAGAAATGGAGAATGGAGAATCTTTGTATCTTAGCATGCGTTAAAATTCTAATATTTTAACCGTTAGCAACATTGATAATAATTTTTTTATTATTAAAAGTTACTAATTTACATGCAAATTTACACGTTTCAAAGCAAACAAATTTAGGTTAGATGATAATCCAAAATTTTATCTCAAAATTCCTACTTATTCTTTAACAATGATTTTTAAACAAATGAAAATTATATACGATAAAATAAAAATTAATAAAAAGTCATTTTAGTTGTTATTAAGTTATATGCAAATAAGTAAACATTTTATAAGTTAATTGGATTTGCAATAATATTGGCTTTTTTTTTAATATTTATTTTATACTTTGTACTTGACGAAACGCACAATGGAGATGCCGGGTGATAAGGGACGGACCTTCGAAAAATTCCTGGATTTTTGACCCGACCGGATTCGTTTCCGTGTTTCCCTGGTAAGAGTCAACATGTGACTGTCTACTTGAGAAAATGTTTTTGTAATTAACAAATATTATGTAATTAATTTGACTGAAACATTTTTGAATTTGATTCAATAATATCCATCGAGATTTTAACTAGAATAAAAAATAATAAACGAGAAAGTAAATTGCATCGAACGCTTAGTAGTTGAAGGAGCATTTTACAGTTTTATATTATTTAACAAATTAGAAACCTTTGTAATTTCGATGTTAGCCGGATCACCAATAACACTTCCATCCGATTGAACATAACCTGCGTATGACAAAATCTGATTATTCCATATGCGGAAATCTGCTTTTCCTTCTTTTCTTGGAGGAAACACTGTGATTGTTGATCTATATAAAAAGTATTCAATAATGAATGTGTGAATATGAACTATTTATTTTATTAATTAAAAAAACTTTTAATTTTTATTCTTTGATTTGAACCTATATTATGTAAAATAAACTTTACACAACTTAGGAAATATAACAGAAATTTGTTTAATAAACCGTAATAGTTACCATGTAAAAGTTAAAATTTATTTTAAATTTAAATTAATTAGTCAAAATTTTTTCATAAATTACCAATTAAAATATTTATCTTATCATTAAAAAGTAGGATAAATATTTTATTTTAATGAAACGAATACAGAGTTTGGTTATGATGAATAAAATACATACCTAATGTTCCCCTTGTTAGTGGAATATTTAAGATGATTGCAAACTGCTGCGAACATATCTTCTGCAGACATTGCATAACGAGCATCAAATAACTAAAAATAACTTTATTAAATACTTGAATAATTTTATACGAATTTCATCGATTCATAAAATTCATTAATACAAAATATTTCAATTAAGAATAAATGTAAATTTACTTGTAATTTTGACCATTGAATCCTTCCGATACATCTCGGGGCATTTCTCCAAGCTAATTTAGCACCATATATTAACTCGGTCTCTTTCAATTCATATGTTCCAGTTTGAGATATTTCTTCTAACACTTCTTTCAATCTTTTCTGATGAACTTCACTATTACACCTACAGCATTTAATTATATTAAAATAATACAAATATATACAGTAACGGATTATGGTTTTTTTAAAGCCCTAGGCGCCGTTTTATATAAGGTCCTTTACGTGAATCCTTTTATTTTTTAATGTTAAAAAGACCATTTAACTTATGAACTATGTCACTGTTCTTGCCGGGGTGCGAAATATATACTTTTTAAACGTTCGTTAAATACTTAGAGGCATATTATCTTTTACAATGTAATTTTTGAGGCTGCTCGATACGATGAGACCTTAGGCGAGCTCCTAGGGCGCTTATTAGGTAATCCGCCATTGAGTAGACTATACAATAACTAGTTGAAAAAAATAAAATGCCTATATACCTTTTGGTACTGGAAAAATAAACCTCGAGAAACTGTTTAGCGTGTTCGGCTATTTCCTCTTTAGTTCTAACTTTTGACGTGCTAGCCGTTCTCATAAAAGATCCTTTACAAACATTTTCTTTACAACCTACTTTCTATAGAAAATAAATAGATTGTAATATTAATATAAAATTTATAAAATATAGTTAATACATACTTCACTACTCTGTTGATAAAGAATATCTGTTGATATTTGTCCTGTGACGACATTACTCAAACGTATAGGAGTTTTATTCATTGACATGCCTACTTTATTTCTAAATATAAAAACATTTGTATATTATAATTACTATTAAAAAGCATTTAATATTAAAATCGTAATTGTCAAATTTAAAGTTATGTCTATGATGAAATAATGTAAATTTTTTAAAAATTCTTTCGGAAATAAAAAATAAATTTACTATTATTGTCTTGTTTTGCCATTTTATTTGTAAATATAATGGGAAAATCACGAAATAGTTCTTAGAAATGTCTACAGATTACATTTTTTAACCAGGGTTACAGTTTACTTCTCAACGATAGACAATTCAGCTATAATAAAAACAAGGAAAAAAAATAACTTCAAAGTCGGTCACTAGTTTTGCAATCAAATAGTCACGAAGATTACTGACTTTTGAACGTAAATTCTTAGAATTTGCAATGGCTTTATATAACAGTAAAGATGTTTCTAAGAACCTAATAATAAAAGAGCTTAATATCATTTTTAGTATTTTCCATACGATTTCCGTACGGAAAAAAACAATACATGCATTTATTGATCCATTTAACAAAATCGATGTATTAATCGAGTATTATCTTTCATTATTAATATTTTAAATGAAATGAAAATATTAAATCAATATGATCTAAATTATTAATAAAAATACACTTTGTTTTTAACAAACAGATATGTATATAAATGAATTGATAAATGCGGTAATATGTATAAACTTATATAAATTAAATAAAATATATAATGTTTTATAAGCGATAAAATATTGTAAATATGGAAAATATTAAAGTAAAATAAATGTTCCTATTTTAATTAATTTTTGTTTTATGATAAAATGTTAAAACCAATTTGTGGTTTATGTCAAGTTGCTTCCAAACTTCAAGTCAAGGTTAAAAATTCTTTTCCTTGAACCCTTCAGGATTTACGCACGCAGATAATTTAAAAAGATTTTAGTAAAACTTGCACGTATAAAATATATATAAACACGTTAGTTTTAGTTTCACTTCATCTGTTTTTCTGAATAGAAAAACAATTGTCTTCAATTCCTTCCATTCTATATTATTAGCGTTAAAAATACATTTTCAAGAGAATTCTTATGCAAAAATAATTAGTCTGCATAAGAATTCTTTTGAAATTGTTGTCTATATTAATCCCAAATTACCTGTTAAATATATTCTGAAGAAATTCGGCAAAATAATAATATTTATGTTTAACAGTATTTAAAATTATAAGAAATAAAATATTTAAATATTTGAATCGAAATATATTTAAAAAGGTTACGTAAAGTTTATTCCTTATCAGTAGAATATATAAAAAAGGCATTTGTTAATAATAAAAAAAAAACATAAGTACAGCTAACATTTTGAATAATATAACATAATAAATTTTATGAGTTATTTATTTAAAACAAATGATTTTTAAAATCATTTTCACCAAAATATTTGTCATTGCTTTAACAGTTTTGTTTAAAAATTATATTTAAAATTGTAACATTTCATCATATTAAGTCTTAAATAAAATATTTTTGTTAATTATATTAACATAATTAAATGCTAAATAGAAATCTATAGATATTTTTAACGAATTTTATATCTAATTATAATTTACCTTTACTGTATTTTGTTATTAACACTTTTAAAAGCAAATAAGTTGTGAAAAATTAGCACATTGAAATACTAAGAAACACCAAATGAAGCTACTGTTCATGGAATGGAAGCCTGCAGCAATACAAGTTCCAACAAAAATCTAATGAAACTGGAACCACGTGATTGCGTACGATATCTGCGCACAATTTATTACCTAGGACTATATTGAAATATATTTATACATTATTTTTAACGTTAAAAGATATTACCCATATAAATAATAATTACATTTCAATTAAGAGAGTAAATTTTTTGACATTGACTGTTTGTTTGTCTTAAAAAGTAAAACTGTAACAGTTCAAATAAAAAAGAAATGTAATCATTTTAAAACCGTTTAAAAATAATCAAAATTAAACAAAATAATTTGAATGTAACTTTGTGAAACACCAAAATTTATATATTTTTAAAGAGTAGACAAACAATACAGTTAGATTTCCTTAAAATTTTAATACAGATATTATCTAATCTCTTCCTTTTTAAATAGTTTTTATCGACTATTTATTTATTTAAATTTATAATTTAGTTAAATGACACCTTGGAAATTGGCATATAAGATAACATAAATTGGCCAATAAATTGTATTTAGTTTCTAACTGGATGACATACTTTGTTAGAATTCTTAATATTAAGAATTCTATCTTATTATTGTTTTGTCGAGTTATAAAGAATTATTAATAATAACTTACCAGTGCGATAAAACAATAATAGGAATATAAACATGCTAAAAATAATATTTAATTCGAAATTTTAGGTGAGTCAATTGTAACTAATTTAAAAATATTTTTATAATATTCCAATAGAAAAAAAAACAAGGATGTAAACTTAAAATTTCGGCACTAAATCACTTATTACATTGTTTTTTTTATTATTAATATTACTAGAAGTTTAAGGTACTCACTAATAATAAAAAATATTCCTTTGTTTCAGTTACTTGCTTAAAAGTAATTTTAATTATTTAGCTTAAATTATTGCACGTGAAAATTATTTAATTTGCATGTGCCTATACTTTTTATAATAGATATAATTTTAATTTCCTTTTCTGTAATATTTATATGTAAAAATTATACATTTTTTAAATTGTTTTCTACTCTAATTATTTACATTAACTGCATTTAAATTAAGTTGTGACTTGAATATTTATCAATGTTTACCAATTACCCAATAGTTAAATAGAAAAATGGTGTTTCTAGAGCAAAATTTCAAAGAGTTTTTATTAAAATTTGCATTAATATATTCAATTTTTACGATAATTTATATGCAATGTAAAAATAACGTAAATACTCGTAAATTATATAAATTAATAAGATATAAGAACTTTATTTTATCTTCATTATTGTCATCATTGTGTTTATTATATATTCCCAAAATTTCATATATCAGTATTGTTCTATGATTATAAATATAATTACTATTTTATATAAAAAGCTATTACACTTAAACAGACCTAAACAGGTTTGCTATTTATTTTATTAAGTAGTTTAATTCGATGACAGCTGCATCAACAATAATCCTGTTTTTAGAGCAATAATAATTTATACGAACGAGAAATTTGGTACATTGCACAGGATAAATTTGTTTCGATTTTAATTGTAAACGATATTTTAATTCTTCACTTTATAACTTTTTAAAAAATAATTAGAAATTTGAGAAAAAATATTATAACGTTTCCAACTTTCAAAGTGTAATTTTAATCTTCTTTACAGATTACCTTTAACCTTCTATATAAGCGAATTAATTGTAGAAAGGTTTACTTTCTAATAATTTTTTGTATTTACTTTCTTTGCTATTATGGGAAAGTATAATTATCCTGCAAAATATGATCCCCAGGTTTTTACATTTTTGGACTTAGGACACCTTAAAACGCCGAGAAATACAAAAAAAAAAAAAAAAACTTTCAGGGTAATTTCTGTAAACATGGATATTAGTGTGTGGGAGTAGATACGATTTTTTTCACCATGTTTAAAGCTTAATAATTCCTGTACTTTTTGTCGAAAATTTCTGAAATTTTGCAGGTAGGTTTATTTATTAGGGAAATTGATACGGTTAAATTTTGTTAGTTAAAGGTAGAGGGGGTGGAGAGGGGGGAGTCGTGTGCATCTCCAGTAGGGTCGGACTTAATGACGATTTTACTCGTTATTAGCATTTACATTTTTTTTTCTTTTTATAAAAGTCATCTTTACTTGAAAATTAAGGTTTTTGCTATTTTATAATAGTTAAAAATGTAAATAGTTTTTTAGTAAAATATGATAACAGATGTGCTACCAAATGTTGCTGGGAAAGTTGAGCAACTTGCTGGATTTTTTTTGCAGTCAGTAATGCCATGAAACCATTGTTTTTTCCAGTCATTAGACGAGCTCCATTTGTAGCTACAGAAGTTAATTTTGATAGAGGTAGATTAGAAATCTAACTGAAGAGGACACAGTAAAATGTGCCGAAATGAATTTTAGATGTTGAAGTTAAATGATGTATATTGTAAAGGATAGTGTAAAATATTGGTCTTAAGTCTCTTAAGGGTAACCTCTAATATAAGTGGAATTTTACAATAATTAAGAATAATTACAATGTTTTAATGTTTCAGAAGACACTTTCTAAATTTTATGCCAGTAAGTGACATGATTTTAATGACTGCTGCAGAGGCATGGAATATGCAGTGTGTGACTTATGTGAAGATTTTAGTTTTGTTCTAACAATTATTTTGGGATGTATGCACTGCAGATTATCTGAATGAAATTACAATAGCTGTAATTATTTCAACGTTAATTCTCATAATATTGAAAGAATTTTCATAATATTGAAAGATATTGAAAGACTTCATAATATTGAAAGATATTGAAAGACTTCATAATATTGGGACAGACTTTGTGACAATTGACAATTTGTGACTGGTTATTGGCATTTACAATTGTAAATGCCAATAACCAGTAAAATTGTCACAAAGTCTGACCCAACTGGTGATATACACAGGACCCCCAATATCTCCCCATTCCCTCGACCTTTAATCACCAAAATTTAATAGCATTAATCCCCCTAATAAACAAACCTCTCTGCAAAATTTCAGAAATTTTCAACAAAAAGCATAGGCGTTATTAAGCTTCAAAAAGGGTAAACAAAATTGTGCCCCACAAACAAACACATACACAAAAACATCCATACATATAGAAATCACTCCTGAATTTTTTAATTTCTCAATGTTTCAAGTTGTCCTAAGTCAAAAAAGTAAAAGTCTGGGGAGTCATTTTTTGCTGGATCACCATACTTTCCCTCTGTATAACAACCAGGAAAGTAAAAATAAGTGAAATTTATGATGAATCTAAGATTCATCACATGCATCACATTATACATCAAGAAGTATTATGGATGAAGGTAATAAACAGGGAAAATGTGTTGACATCTATCAAAATTCATCAATTTCATAAAATTTGAAGCTTAATTCAGTGACAGTTCTCTGTTTTCTTAAGTGAATTAGACAATGAATATTCCTGTTTTTCCTACTATACCAAGGTATACTCCAAGGTTCTTAATAACTAAAAATCAAGACATAAGCCTGTTTTTTGGCAAAGTATGGTTGCAATATCTATTCTTCATGGTTGCTATAACAAAACACTTATATGATTTAAATTTAAAACTGTGAAATCAGATCATTATGAACATGTGTGACCAAGTTAAAGCATTCAAATGTAAGCTAATTCTTTGGAAAAGCAGTTGAAAAATGAAGATTTAATGCACTTTCTGACATGCAACATGAACGAATCAAGTTTAAGTGAAACTGCATTGTATAAAAAATATGCAGAAAAAATTTTAAACCTTAAAACTGAATTTGAAGCAAGGTTTGCAGATTTTAAATTTTTAGAAGACAAGTTTTCTTTGTTTTTTTTTGATTTTTTAAATAAATATAGAATCTATATCCAATCAAATGCAAATGGAAGTAATTCTCAATTACTTCCATTTGCATTTGATCCAGTGCAATTCAGATTTGAAAACAAAATTCAGTGAAGTTGGAGTGCCTGGATTTTACAAATATTTACCTGCCAGGTTTGAAAATACTTTAAAATTTGCATATGAAATTAGCTCCATGTTTGGAAGTACTTATCAACATGAGCTGTTATCTACAATTATGAAAGGAAATAACTCTCCTGTCAGATATAGAATTACTGACATTCACCTTGGATCAGTTTTGAAAGTAATCACTAAACAAAATTTCCCCCAAAGTAGGAAAGATAGTAACAGATAAGAGATGCAAAGTGTCAGGAAGAAAACATTAATTTTATCATTGTTCTTGTTCTTTTTTTTTATACTATACTTTTTGAAATAAACCTGTTTCTATAAAAATTAAAGTTTTTTTTTTTTTTTTT
>NW_019384447.1:696429-741322 GCF_000671375.1 Centruroides sculpturatus | reverse complement strand
GAATCGGTAGGAACAAACGAACATTACACTTTTATTTATATAAATAGATAAAAGATGATCCGCTTTAGTTCATTTTCACAGAAAAGCATAATGCCTCGCAGAAAAGCAAACTTAAGGCGTTGTACTCGTAGCGCCATCTGTTGGACATAAAAGCCTTAACCTAGTTATATATTTTAATTCATATGAATATTTAATGGAATAATATACAGCCTATGTCCACCCTGAGGTTCCATTCTAAATATTGGTGAAAGAATTTTTGAAATCAGATGAGTAGTTTCGGAAATTACCTGCTGCATACAAACTTACTTACATACTTACAAACATTACCTCTTTATAATATTAGTATAGATTACACTACACAAGTTTATTAATAGATTGTTTTAGGGGAATAGTTTGTATTTATGGAGCCAAATCAAAGAGTAGTGGTGCCCAAACTATAGTCCCTGGGCCAAATTTGTCTTATGGCACACATTAATATAGAACATGAACATATTTGACACTTATAAATGGTAGAAGAAGGCCTACTTTTAGTATATATGAAATATACAAAATATTTGTGGTCTACTATCTATGACTTGTGTGTAATTTGGCTACCAATCAAAAAGTTTGGGCACCACTGTCTTACACGGAAAGTACACTTAATGTCACTAACTGATTTCAACAAACCATGTCAAATGGAAGAGCTTAATTAGCTTAATAAGACATTTTATTTTTATTTGCAGAATAGCAAGTGTTAGAGTGATAATTAAGAAAATGTGTTATCAAACGCAACTTAAAATCACTCACAACTCATACAACATATGCAAAAATCAACAGCATAATAATATAGAGCAGTAAAAATCCTTTTGATTGATATTTTGTCTGAAATTTTGATAAGTAGTAACTTCAAAAACTTGAAAAAAACCCATGCAAAATAATTATTAACATTCTTTCCTTCCTCCATTCCCCATGATTCTCCATGCAGGGGGTTCAGATGATCCTCATGGATGCAGTTCTACATCTCTAGGATAAAATTAGGACATATTCCATAGGTTAACATGGAACTTTGTTGAAAAATGCAACGATGCATTTTCACGTGTTGATATTTTTTGTGTGATTTCACTATGGTAAATTCTAAGAATTGACTTGTTAGAGTATTTGTGTATAAGAATGAAAATTGGGTTGGAAATGAAGAAAGTGATGACTTTCTTCATTTCCAACCCAATTTTCATTTCTAAATAATATTACTGTATCAATCATGTTGAACAGTCATTGTCTAATTAGTTTTTTTGTATGAAAAAACATGAAAACTTTAATAGGATATAACTCATTTAACTTAATACTTGTATTCTGCAGATAATATTTTAGCATGTGATAGTATACTTACTGTATTTACTAGCATATAAGGTGATCTCACATATAAGACAAGGTGTGATTTTAAAGATCAAAATAAAAAAATTAGATTTATTAATACAATTCTAATTTTATTTTATTTAATCACAAATAAAATTTTGTCAAATGCACTTATTAAAGCAAACAACCATGTTTTCTTGATGCTATCATCTTTTGTCTACTCGGAGTCGCCCTCCGCAGCTTCGTTACAACTCTCCTCTTTTTCACTCTCATTCTACAAAGCATCATCCTCTGATCCATTGAGTGAATTTGAAATGCAGTATTTCTTGAATGACTTTGCTATCAGCACTTGAGGAATGCTTTTCCATGCATCTGATACCCATGTAACAAAACCAAAAGATTATAATGCATGTCACATAAAAAAGTATATTTTTAATAATTCAGAATGTATAAATATTCATTAAAAATATTGATATATCAAATATGAAATAACTACATTTATAATCATTGCTAAATGACCAGCTATTTTCGGCTCTTTAAAAGCGACATTCACCTTACCCTCAAAAGTACTCTGCTATAATGGCAGCATGAACTATACACGGTTTACAACATTTATTGCAAAAGCGCATAGGATCCTTCGCTCGCGCATATAGGATGACATAGCAGGATGACATAGGCTTTTGAAGCAGCGAAAAATGAATAAAAACCACGTATTATACAAAAGTAAATATGATACTGTATTTGAATTTTTTTTTTCGGCATGAATTTCTAGGGGAAAAAATTGTTTCGCTTAACGAGTGTTTCGCATTACGAGTAAGACTCTGGAACGAATTATGCTCGTTAAGTGAGGTTCCATTGTGTATATATTAATATATACATTTATATATACATGTATATATATATTACATAAATATACACGATTCAGGTATTTATTTTTTCATAAAATCACATTATTTATTTTTTAGTAGAAAAACTGCACCACATTAACACTCCAACATCGGTGCTATAACAGAGAAGCATGTACTGATACGGACTGACAGCGTGCCGTTTTTCGCGACAAATCTCGATTTTGTTTGGAAATAGACAATCATCGTATTAAAATGTGGAGGACCATCGATAAGTTCTTCAATTTCGCTTTTAGCGTTGAGCAACAGACTGGCCTCGGTGCTGTCACGTCGGTTTGGAAAGTCATCTCTCTTGACAGTCGCTGTCTCCTGATAGTGTAATACCCCGTTCGCACCGAGCATTTCAATCTAGATTGTAGGTCGGCGACAATGCCGTGGTGTGACCTCTCTCGACCGTTTCAATCTCGACTGAAACGCGGTTCAATCGCAATCGATTCAAGAGAGTTCTTGAAACTAGATCCAGTCATAAGAGAGATTCCACACAAGAAAATACAAGATGGCTGCGGAACACTTGTCGGTCTATCGACAGAAGTAAAAAAGATATTTGGAGAGACGATGACATCTGTCTTTAGATATATGGCAAGAAAAAATATTTATTTCTAACCAAAACTTCCATTTTGTTTGTTGGAGTTCGAGACTTATCGCGTAGTTATGTCAGTTTTACCATCGCGTGTAATAACCGGATTCTTCTCGAGCGGACTGCCTGTGCGAACAGACTTCGACTGGCGACAGTCACAATTCAGATTGTAGGTAATTCGAGATCGAAGTGAGTCCTGGATTGTGTGCGAACGTAGTATTACGAGGACATTGACGGCACAACTTAATGTTCAAGAAATCCTGCGCTCCCGTGTGATGCCTTTCATGCAAAGCTTGCAAACAGCCACTTTTCAGCAAGATAATGATTTTTCACGCACGCAAGTAGGGTTTCTCAGGAATGTTTCTCTCACATCGTCTCACTTCATTAGCATGCCGTGTCTCCAGATTTGCTGCCTATTGAGAATTTATTGGACAAGATGGAAAACCTCCTTCAGTTTTCCACAAATATGAAGGATTTGAAACGAAAGTTGCAGCATCTTTGGACAAATCTCCTATGCATGAGTGTCTAATAATCTTTTCTGTTTGATAAATTTGGTAAAATGATAATGTTTGTTGGTTTTCGTTAAGTAAATTTTAAATTTATTTGGACGAATGAAAATTATTGAAAAATCCATGTCTATTTAGTGATGTATACCCCACTTCAAGGACGGTTCTGATAGGTCTGCATTACCTGCCTGCATGCTGGCGGAAAGAGTGCACTTTAAAAAATAATATTAAGTTATCTTTTAATTTAATTTTATTAAAGTGGTCGGTGATGAAATAGATTGACGTTTGCAAGGCGACTTATGATATAGCTGTGCAGTTAAAGATATAAATAACCAAGCTTTAACTTATTATGTTAACTTCTTATGATTAAGTTTAAAGTTACACTTATCTAATTCATTGTGAATGGTTGCTTTAAATATTAAAGGGACAAGGTTTTATCTTTATTCACAATGAAAATTATTTCCGTACCATTAATTTTATGTCTTTACTTAACCCATTGTTTTAACTCTTAACAGAACCAAAAGTAAATTTAAATAAAGAGATGTGCACGACTGTTATTAATTCAAATACTGTATTCATATTTAAATTCATTTTTACATACACATACGTCTATATTGTATTTACACACTAAATAAGAAAAATTTATTTAAATAAAATAGAATTTGCAAATTAAAATGAAATTAATGTCCGGTGATAAAATATAACTTTAAACAAAGGCTACTGTTATCTACAGGGTGGCTTTATTTAAATAAAATTAAAATAAATATATATAAAATATTTTTATGGATTTTTTTACCCCTGTCAACAATATGAAACTGTCAGAAAATATACCAGTAGGCTCTCGTGGGTTGGGTTATGTATTTATGAATTTTCACGCAATCAGCATTGATAGGAGAATCCAAGTATCTGTAGCACGCAGGCAGCTAACAGTCCAAAACTGGCCATTGTTCCACTTATTCTCATATATCCAATAAATCAAAAGTATAATGAAAAATAACGTTTTTTCGCATTATTTATAAATTAATAATTTATTCGTTATTGTTATAGTTCTGTAGGCATTCCCAGAATTCCTAAAATCGATAAGCAAAAAAGAAACCATTTCTAAATAAGAAAAAAGAGAAAATTATTTTTTAATGTCCACTTTTATCTTGAATTCTTTTCTTTGATACACGAGATACATTTAAAGTGGAAATCATATCAAAATTCGAAAAGATAGAAATATGACGCAATTTTAAAAGAAATCTCTAACTAATGACTAATTTCAAAATATTTTCCTTATAGTTTAATAAAAACTTATTAAAACTGAAATTATTAATATGATCTAAAGTATTAAACTATTTTAATTTTATGGATGTTCCGTATGTAATACCGTATCTATCTTATACCGAATTTATTCAAATACAGTATACTCAGGGGTGCCTATCAGTTTCGGACAGATTGAAGAGCAGCGCTTATTTACATAAATACGATGTCTTTATTATTTCACTGGATAATTAATATTTTGTATTTAATTTTGCAGTACAATTAGTACAAAAGAACGATAAAGCGCACTTGAAACTAAAATTAAATATAAAATATTAACAGTTTTATTGACTAAATGTTATATAACTGTGAAAAGATTCTCAATTAATAACTTATATTGCGTGACATTACACAACTTTGTCGTGCATCTAGTCTATGCTATCGTTTTCGAGAGAAAGGCGATAACGTTTCGGATTCGATCTCTATTACCACTCGTTTAATTTTTTTCCCTTCCATAAAGATAACGAAGAAAAGTGACCTTTTATTACTTTCTTAGCTCTCTTATACATAACAGAGGAAAAGTATGGCAATCAGTCAAAAAATGAACCACCAAGATTATTACATTCTTGAACTCGGGAAACTATGGCATGTCCAGAAATACAAATAAATTAGAGGTATTTTTCTGTGTTAGTGTGTGTATGAGACACGATTTTTTTTATCTTTTTCGAATCTTAAGATATTCGAAATGTGAATAATCAGTTTTAAACAGAACTTCAACAGACAATATTCATTAATTGCTTTTAATGAATATTGTCCCGAGAAAGTTAACTTATTCAATGAAACGAGTCTCTCACATCAGACAATTGATAAAAGAATTGATGACATAGCTGACGATATTACGAGTACATTGCGGATCCAATTATCTAAATGTGTTCATTACAGTTTAGCATTGGACGAAAGTACCGATCAAAGTGTCATTCACAATTGATTATTTTCATCAGAGGAATTGATGCTAATTTTAGTATAATTGAAGAAATGTTGAACTTATTAATTGAAGAAATGTTGAACTACGGACATACTTGAACACTTTAATTTAGCTATTGAAAAATTCAATATTGATAGAAATAAAATTTATTCGATTACAACAGATGGTGCTCCTGCATTAATTGGTAAAAATAATAGATTTATTACTTTATTCAAAGAATCGGTTGATCATGATATATTCAACTACCATTGCTTGATTCATCAACAGCAATTATGTGCTCAAAAATGAAACACGAATCAGTTGATGACAGATCTTGTAAAAGTTGTGAACTTTATCAGATCTCGGCGCTCGAATCATCGTGAGTTCAAAGCATAGTTGGAAGAAGTTGGCAGTGAATATGAAAACGTTATTTATTTCTCAAAAGTCAGATGGCTCAGTAAAGCAGCAACTTTGAAAAGATTTCAATTATTGTTTACTGAAATAAGAGAATTCATGCAAAGCAAGAAGCAAAATGTAGATTTTTTAGAAAACGAAGAATGGTTGAATGATCTTGCCTTTTTAGTAGATATCACTGAAATGTTACCTAAACTTAATTTGCATTTACAAGGAAAAGACCAGTTATATTGCACAATGTTTGAGCGAATAATAGGTTTTACAACTTTTGATAACACAATTGAAAGCTAATGAAATTGTACACTTTCAGAGTTTACTAAAAAGAAAAGAAGAATTTTTTTTTGTGAATTTTGAAAGATATAGTAAATTATGTAAAGTTTTGTTAAAAGATTTAACAAGCAGATTTTCTGACTTCAGAAAAATAAAAACTGTATTAAAATTGATTAGTGATCCATTTTCATTTAATTATGTGGAAGCGCCTGTCAAATACCAGCTAGAACTCATTGAACTTCAAAACAGGGAATCTTTGAAAACTTATCATAGAGAACATTTCCTTCTTGAATTTTATAAAGTTCATTCTTTCAATGAATTTGATGAAATTATCAATTTATCTAGAAAACTGTTATGCATGTGGGATAGTAAATACTGTGTGAACAATTTTTTTCGTCCATAAAATACATCAAAACTGCTGAAAGAAATAGGTCCAGTGATTCCCATTTAACTAACATTCTTAGAATTAAGACTAGTACTATAAAAGCAAATATTGACAATTAAATTTCTTTTGACTGCTGTTATATATATATTGTAAAGTCTTTGTAAATCCGCACTTAAAATGTAAATTTTAATATTGGCGGTAGACTATCACACAGCTTTAGCCAATGATTTCACTTTATTCTATTACTATAGATGCATTTCGGCAAAAGGACCGAAATGCATCTATAGTAATAGAATAAAGTGAAATCATTGGCTAAAGCTGTGTGATAGTCTACCGCCAATATTAAAATTTACATTTTAAGTGCGGATTTACAAAGACTTTACAATATAAATATTGACAATATTATAAAAGAAAGGCAATGTCAAAAATCGCATTGAATTTATTTTTATTTTATTTGAGTATAATTTTTTAACTGTCAATAATACAGTAATTTTTGTAATGATATATATTCGTTATTAAAATATGATATTCACATTTTGAACTTTTTAGAAGCATACTTTTTATAAAGTACCATTGTGGCCTGCTGAATATACCTAAATTTCTAATTTGGCCCATTAAGAAAAAAGGTTGGACAACCCTGTCCTAAACGGATAGTGTGCTGACAAAAGAATCGAAGGAACTGTCACCGAATCGTGCGTATTACTTTTTCAAAAATAGGACTGACTTGGTGCAAAAAGCCTCCGTATCCGTGAGTTTCACATCTCTGATCGGACGTCCCAATTGATCGTGATACTCTCTTCCTCTTTTTTCGATTGGTTATATCCAAGTTTGTCGCCAGGGCTATTCGGGAACGAATTCGGATATCGGACACCGGTCGGAAATGTTTATTGAATTGTCGCGATTTCCGCCCGTAACTCAGAGTTATGCATTTTTACACCAGTTATAAATATTTCCAGCTGCACTCAAGTGACATTTGGTTTCATAAACATTTTATTTCGTCGGTTTCGCGATCGTCGGAGAAAACGGCAAGAACATTTTTATATAAAACAATTTTCTCTTTGAAATCAAATTTTGGTTGCGATTCGGACCCCGATCGAGACCTCGTACCTATATTAAAAATATATAATTATTGTACTAAACAGCATTGAATCGTGCAATAAAATAATTACTTCGAAAAGTTATTTAAAACAAGGAACCGATTATTATTTTAATTTGTTATCATTTATAAATAAAGGAAAACACGAAAACATGCTTACTTTAGTTTATGATTTATTTATATTTATGAATCATTTCTTCTTAAAAAAGAGATCATTTTTTGTTATCACTATGGAAGGGAAAAAACAAAACGAGTGGAAATAGAGATCGAATCCGGAACGCGGGTGCGGATCTACATAGGGACTAATGGGGTTTAAGCCCTGGGCCCCAAGTGTCAAGGCCCCACAAAAATTGAATTATTATCATAAATTTTTATTACTATTTCATTAACAATGAGCACTTATCGATATAAAGTTTGTCATTCAACACCATTTCATAAATAAATATATTTCAACTCTGGTTTTGATGTTATTAAAAATAAATTTTAAACTCCAATTTAAAGATTCTTAATCTAACAAAAAATGGCGCCCCCATTGGATTTTAATAAGCCCTAGCCCTGAGAAACCGAGATTCGTCCCTGCCAGAAAGTTATTGCCTTTCTTTCAAAAACAATATTATAGGCCAGATGCGCGACAAAGTTGTGTGATGTCACGCAATATAAGTTATGAAATGACTTCATTTCACATTCATTTCAGTTATATAAAAATTAGCTAATGAAAATGTTAATATTTTATATTTAATTTTAGTTTCAAGTGCGCTTTATCGTTCTTTTGTATTAATTGTACTGCAAAATTAAATACAAAATATTAATTCTTCTGTGAAATAATAAACATACCTTATTTATGAAAATAAGCGTTGCTCGTCAGTCTGTTCGAAACTGATAGGCGCCTCTAAGCATATTTGAATAAATTCATTATATTACATATGGAACATCCATAAAATTAAAATATAATAATAAAAATAAATTAATACTTTAGATCCGTAGAAGGTAATTATTTGTGACTATAAATTATGCTATTTTTTTATGCTTATATAGGCTCGTCTAGATTTAGTATAGGTAACAAAGTATGAACAATAACTGTAGATTACTACTTAAATGTTACCCATAATCAACCATGCCAGCGTACTTTAGTACAGTCAAATATTTTTGTGGACCTATGAAATTTTTTCGTGACCGGATGTTGAAAAGTACTGCTTTAGATCATATTAATAATTTCAGTTTTAATAAGTTTAATAGAAACTTTAACTATTGACTAATTTCAAACTATTCTCTTTAGAGCTTTCTTTTAAAATTGCGTATTATTATTTTTTAACTTGACTCCATTTTCTAAACCCAAGAGCCTCCAATGCTAGATACCATTTTATATGGCTACCGTCAACTGGGTGCAGGACATCTGGGCGACCAAAATAATACATTAATAATAGTGTAAGTTCACCGATTACAAGGGGGGGGGTTTATTCCCTCTCATCGGGATGGATTAAGGTCTACTCGTATGTGGGTGGCGGTTTTAGGAGGCAGCAAAGGACAAGTGTTTCACAAATAAACCGTTTATTTTTTCGAAGATTATGCTTACAAATGATTTGACAAGGTCCCACATGTCGCTGTCCTGGCGGTTGGATGTCTCTAGTGGTTTTCTTTTCGTCTTGCGATGGTGGAGCCCCGGGGCGATGGAGAGTTAGAGTTGTAAAGTAACACAAGATAGCGACGAGCGGAAGCCCCAAGAGAAGAGGGCGACGATCACAAGAGGTGTACTCGAAAGGAAGTCCCTCGTCCTCGGCGGTGGAGGTTTTATAGTTTCCTTGGGACCGAATTATTTCTAATTTTTGGGCTTTCTCCTTCTCGCTCCCCCATTGGCCTCTTACGTCTCTAGGTGAAAATTGAGACCAGATTAGGTTGCCAGAAAAGTCTGCCCGGGATGGTTTATTCGACACCAGCCTCTCGATTATGAGTGCGCTTTGTTAATGTCTCATTCTTTACATTCTCGATTCGTCTTACTTTATTGCGTCTTAAGTTTAAATATTTCCCTTTTTAATTTTCCTTATCTAAAAGTTTGTTTTTCCCGGTATTCTCTATGAGCGACGATGTCAAAGTCCGGTGTCGCCGACTCGACACTTAGGCTATATAACTTGTTTTCTTGACGGTTTAACTTAATAAATTTTACATTTTCCTCTTTAAATTTTTTATCTTTCCTTTAACTATTTCCGGGGCCTCACAATAGACAAAATACAAATATTTTATTTTTATATTTTATAAAGTTTTAACTTGATTTTTAATAATTTCTTCGTTATTTGTACAGTATTAAAAATTTTTTAAATATTTTTAGTTTTTTGGTTTAATAAAACGTTATTATAAACTAAATAGGTATCTTGTACATAAACTATTATGGGATATAAGCCTATATCATGACTGTATTCTCATATCGTACTGTTATGAAACTGGAGAGTACTCTAAAGAGATTTAATTCATTAAATTTTTCATGTAATTTCTTCACATAAAAACTGTTAATTACATCTATGATTTTATTTCCGAAATAAATAGCATAATTTATTTAATAAAACGTTATATGCATAACAATACTATATGAGAGATAGTAATGACATTTGTGTTTGAGTTTTCTAAGTTTGCGCTACACATTAATAATAAAAAAAATAAAAAAATTTAAGACTTGCTATAAACTTTATTATAATTTATTAAAACAGTCTTTAAACCATCAGTTTAAAAATTAAAGTATAAAATTATACAAATAAAAGTTCATTTTAAAGTGATTTATGACATGAAATCCTCAGTTCGCTGACATTATATCTTGATAAATGTTCGTGAATAAATTTTTAAAACCATAATATTATATAATACAAAATTAAACATTTATAATCGCATATTTCAATATCTCTAATCGTATATTTTAAGTTTATGTATATATTAAGTGCCAATTAATACCATTTATGCAAACAAATTTGAATTAAATTTAACTCATATTGAGCAGAATAATTAGATATGTGATAACAAAACTTATAATTATTAAAATGTTACTTCTAGTCATTTTATAGAAGTTACAACCATGAAGAATAGGAGGATTTTCCAGATACTCTCTGATCGTTGAATGTGTTTTATAGCCCACATTCGAGCAACTACGACACATTTGAAAAAGTACGCTTTTAGCAGAGCTCTCCACATCGGATGCATTTATGGAAAAAAATATAAATACCGAAAAATCGAATGCTAATCTAATGCAATAATAAATCAAATCATTAGGAATTTTAGGAAGCAAAAGTCTGTAAACTACTTCGTACGCATAGAAAGTCATGTCAAATAAAAGACAGCCATTCCATACTAAAATCAAAGGAGAGAAAACATAATTTATGACTTCGACTGTTTTTTTAAGATTACCGAAGAACAGCAAATGTCTTCTTATCAAGTGAGGATTTTCTTTAACATTTCTCGTACAAGAAATAATTGCACACTTAATTATAAGACAATAAATAGAATATATCAAGCAAAAGATATTTCTAGTAAAATTAGTGCACCATGCTCCCCAGGTTGCCTCAAATGTTATGATTATTTGCCAAAACCATTTCGGCATACCAAAAGAATCAATGTCGATTCCGCATACGAACAAATCGAAATACGGTTGAAGAGGTAAAGTAAGCATTGCATAAAATACGGGAAGAATTTCGAGACAACCGAAAATCCAAATTCCAATACCATAAACAAATGCCCAACGTTTCAGATTGGAGAAGCTATCATTCAAATAATCAGAGTATTTATTTATCAAATCGATTACGCTATCCCAGACAGAGCTTATCAAAACTCTGAGACGATAGAATGATATTAAAGACTGTATACATGTTATAATTTCCCATATTAAGATAAAATATATTTGAATTGGAAATTCTTTCATAAACACAAACGTAAGATTAGTAAGAATAAAATGAAGGCGTAGATAAATAATGACGAAGATGAAATTACTCCAGCAATAATTTTTTCCAGTCAGATTCATTCCATAGAGTCTCGTGGAATATAAAAATAATTTTATATGTTTATAGAGTAAAATGTTGCTTTCCATGATCCTAAAATTTACATACGATATTTACTGAGCTTCTTTTGATGTCTGAAAATAAAATACAATTAGTTATTAATTTAAAATATATATATATGACATTGGAAGAAAAATTTTACTGTAATTGAATTATCAGTTTTAATACTTTATAATAAACATATATAGGTAGAAATCTATATCGAAACTAATATTAATTCTTAGAATTGTATATTTTCTAACTGTAATAATGAGTTTTGTTATATCACCGTTTATTTAAATATGTTATTGTTAGAAGTAATTGTATGTTTTATAATTATCGTAAAACTCTACTTACCTCATATTTATTAAGTTATGATTTACACAGAAGCCTCTAATACACTGCAATTCAAAAGTTTACTGGCAATGACTACGTATTGAATACGCTTTAGTAATGTGGGAAAGTAGTTAATCTGCTGAGAAATCAATAAGGCAACGGTAATAAAATAATGTTTATTACTAGTGTCACGAATTACCGTTATACCGGTAATTCGAAATATCCCGCTACCGATAATAAACCAGTAACTTTAATTAAAATGCCTCAATGTCCTTTTTTTCTCACTAAAATATAAATTTTCGTCTATAATATCGTATCTTCTATTATCAGGACTGGCTTTACAGAAAATATTTTTATTTTACTTAATATACAGGTATATTAAGTAAAATAAAAAATGTTTTTCTGTAAAACTTTGTAATATTTTCTGTAAAGCCAGTATAAGTCCTGATAATAGAAGATACGATATTATAGACGAAAATTTATAACAAGCATAATTTGATAAGTAAGGAATCTTATTTTCCGTGTTGCGGAGTGGACAGAACAACTAAACATTGGCGAAATTGATGCTGTGTACAAATTTTAATGTTACACTAAAATTTTCCGATAGTATATCAATTATTCAGAAATCCAAAAATACTTTACTCAAAACTAAAAGTTAAAAAAAGGTAAATAAACAGAATGATATAGATTTATTACATATTTGTCAACATGTACATTGATTATTAACAGGACAATTACACTGGTGTTAAGAATTTACACAAGAATGAGGAAATGTTTTAAAAAATAAACAGACTTTCTTTATTAAACTACCTGTCTTGATTCTTTCTATTTCCTTTGACAATTTCTCACCTTGCATTAATAAAGAAAGTCTGTTTTCTCTAAAAACATTTCCTCATTCTTGTGTAAATGCTTAACACCAGTATAATTATCTTGTTTATGATAAATGTCCATGTTGACAAATATATAATAAATTGAATGACAGTAAGGTAATAATAATTACACAATGATATAGATTTCATTGCCCGTTGAAAACGGTTTTCAACAGGTTTTCAGTTTCTGCTAAAACCAAGATTAATCAAAAACAGTTTCATTGCCTGTGCTACTAAACACTCACCAACAGGCTGATCATGACGAGTTTTAAAGGCTTTCTTTACGTGTAAAATATATAAATAGGTATTACTACTAGTTTCTCATAGAAAATTATTCCGGAAGGCATTTTCCTTGGAAGATTGCCTATCTTGCCATACCTCATTCTATTAATCTTGTTCCTCGTATGGAAAAATTCTATTCTATTAAATATTTTAACGAAACGGCTTTATCATTTTATTTTAATACATAAACTAAGGAAAACAAAATTAAATTAATATCGAAACAAATTTATCAAACAGACATTTTCCATTTCTTTTCAGTTTCAGAAACATCAGGAAGGCAATGATCTTTTCTTAACTTACTTGTTCATCTAACAGTAATAAACATTCTAGTTAAAAAACATTATAAATAGTTCTTTAACAAACTTAAAAATTTAATAATTTTTACTACTAAGACAAAAATCGTTTGATAGAAGTGTTATTTAAAAAGGGTATTTAAAAATGCTATTCGGAAAATGTACAGTACGTGCAAAAAAAGAGATATTAATAAATAATATGTATAAGACAACCCAAATAGAAACATACTATTATTTAAGATATAAAAACATGGAAATTAAAATAAGGGCATAAAATAAATAAAAAAAAAACTATTTGAAAGAGAATCATTAATTAGATAAAAATTAATATTAAAATTAGATTTGAAAAAAAAGAATTGGTTACAGAAATTACAAGAGAGTAGTGCAAAATAAACAGCAATAAAAATTGAGCATGATTTGTGTAATTTATACAAATCTTGCTCATTCTGTTTTCTGTTCGAAATGTTCTGTTGAACATTTCGGTTCAACAGAAAACGTATTCTGTTTCGATTTCAGGATGTGTCTTCTACTGTATTTCGTTCTGGTTGTACAGTGTTACTTTCTGGTTGTAGGAAGCCATGCTGAAGAGGACAAAAAAAGGCGAAATGCATTTGGGTTGAAGTATAGTGTTAAATAAAAAAATTTTTTCTCTTAAAGTTAACCTGTTTGTCCTTTTTTGTTTTTAATACCTGTCTACGGACTTGGAATTTTTTAAGCCTCCAGAAGTCAGAAAAGAAAGGAAAGTTATTTTTCCGCGTAGCCTACTAGTGAATAGTACAATTGGGTAAAGACAATTTTATCTGACTCCATTGTTTTTTAAATATTTTTATTAATATCGATTTTAGCTGTTTTTGTTTGGATATGAATTGTTTTTTTGGTTGATAATTTTATTATTACATCAAGACCTAAGACGATGCAGTACAGTTTGGACGGTCGCTGATCAAAGGCTTTCAATACGCCTTTCAGTAAAATCATTATAAAAAGTTTTAATTCACGTAAATTTGAGCTTTTGTTATTCTGAATAACATTTCGAATAAAAATCATTCTTTCCATACAATTTTATTCTTACAGGTATAAAATTAAGCCATAAAACTGGACGAGTAACTTTTTTGTCAATTTAATTTAAATTAATTATAAAATACTTATACTTAAATTATTATAAATATTTTTATTAACTGTTATTTAAAAGATAAGATTTTCTGAAACTTTATTCGAACAGTTTAAGACAGATCAGATTTTGGTTTAACATTTACCGGGTCTTTCGTTTTTATTATTATAGAAATAAGTTCCTGATATTTACGTAACAAACTTTAAATTTATTTAAATTAAAATTTTGTCAAAATTTGGAAACATTGATAAATTATTATTTTTTTACGGGTTTTCCGGCCTCTTTAAGTTCAAGCAAGTCATGTCTCTCACGATGGATATGCATCATTAATTTAGTTTTTATATAAATGATATATAATTTTATATGAAAGTCAAATAAAATTTTATTTTTACTGGATATGATTACAATGATTATCTTTAATAATGTCACGTAAATTCTATTTTAGAATTTTATTTTGATTAGTAGATGCGTTTCGTATTGTTTAATAAATACAATTTAAGATATTTTCAAATTTCTATTCTATTTATTTATTTGCATTTTATTCAACTAATTATTAAATGAATATAACATTAATTAGTTTGACAGCTTTTCTCACAATTTGATGAAAAGGTTTTAATACATATCAACATTATTTTATAAGCAAATAAAATTATCAATTAAACTTTAGTATTATACTATAAAGAAAAATATTTTTGTCAAATTATATTTGTTACTATAATTATGTTTAAAGCTGAATGAAATATTGAAAACGTTATCATTTAATCCGCATAATTATGCTGTAATTAATATAATTATTCATTATTGTAACAATTCTATTGCTAATTCATATTTGATTTTAAATGGATTTATTATTACCTAAAATGTGTTGCATGCATATTTAGTGTTTCTCTTCCATATGCTTTTTTATTTTCAATGGAAAATATTGTTTTTAATTGCAAATTTAAACAAGAATTTAATTGTTATTGATTTAATATTTAAAAGTTCTGCTAAACTTTCTCTCTTTATTCTAATTTTAATTACATAAAGAAAAAGTTTGAAGGTTTTACAAATTGATTATTACATTTAATAAAAGTTAAATTATAAAATTAAAACGCAAATGATTAAAAACACCTTGAAGTTTTTTTATTGTTCATATTAAATAATTTCTAAAAACCAATACATTTAAATTAGTCTTTATTTTAAAAAGTTCTAGGTTTATTACAAAATTAATACCTTTTATTTTAGTAATTAACACAGAATATTATAATTTAAAATTTAAAAACATTTTTTTTAATAAAGGAATAAAATCTCTAGTTTTAAAAATTTATATTAAATCACAGACCAATTACACCTGTATTACTTTTATAAAATATACACACACGCACACATACATATGATTTTTCTTCAAAAGCTTAGCTTATAACATATCGAAATTTAGCTTGTTTGTACCACCAATCTTCTTTAGTATTTTCTTTACCATTTTTTTCCTCTTTTCCATTTTTCTTTTCTTTTCCATTCTTTTCTTCTTTTCCATTCTTTTTCTCTTTTCCATTCTTTTTCTCTTTTCCATTCTTTTTACTTTTTCCATTTTTCTTTCCTTTTCCATTTTTCTCATCTTTTCCGGATTTTGAACTCAAAATATCTCTACCATTTAAAGGTTGAATTGGTCTAACTTCATTCAAATCTCTTCCATCTTTTTCTGTTTCTATACTTCTAAATTTCTCTAACTAAATTTATAAAAACAATTTCAGAATTAAAAAAATATATCATCGATGCAAAATTTATAAAATGCCTAAAAGTTAAATTCCTAAAATAATTAAAAATAAAACACATTTTGAAATAATTCTCTCGTTATTTTATTGGAACTTTTAAAGATACGTTACTTAAACTTTACCTGGCTTTTGCTAACAGTATTAGAGTAATGAAAAATTATAAATTTATAAGACTCCGAACATTCAGGTATCAATGCAGATCCATTATAAGTTATATAATAATCTGTGTGAGATGGCAATAAATCTTTTAACGTTAAAGGAGACTTCAGCGTCGAATTCGAATCTACTTCATCAACATCTTCCAATGATTTGACTACACTTTTTAAACCTTTATTTGATTTCCCGACCTAAAATTAAAATTTTTAAGCATTTTACTTTATAATAAAATTTCAGGAATATTTTAATACATGCTAATTTTACTTACGTCAAAGAGAGAAACTAATGCCAAATTGGCATCAGGTTTATCCTCAACTTTATCATATTTCGTATTTAAATGAAACAGGGCAACCTGTTTATAGAATAAAGTTCTAATATTATTTCTAAATTCTTGGTTTGTGAATTTTATAATAATAAAATAAAATTCAAAGGACAAATTGATATTAATTTATATTCATATATCTTGATCTTAACTAACATTTGATAGCCATAATCGACTTGTCTATCTACTCAAAGAAAGTTGATTAAGGTCAGTAAATATATAACTGAAATATACTACAAACCCTCTATTACTGTTTATTACCATCTTCCTTTTTTAAAATGTCTCTAATTATAGTTTTTGCAAAAAATATGCTATTAAATATCTCATTCTACATGTTTATGTGTATATTTATAGTTATTTTTATATCGATAACTTAACATTTAATAACAGAAAACTATAAGGAACATTTAAATACAATCAATTATTAACTTATTACTAAAATAATACAGCTGTATTTTCAACTAGTAGACCAAACCTTCTTTCATGGCTGTATTCATAGATGATATCATAGTTTTTCTCTTCGTAAAAAGCATGTCGCCGATTAAAAAGATTCAGAACGTAAAAATAAACAACGAGAATTATATATTAAATTATAATGTTGTCAAATTTTTATTTCGATAATAAAATGTAAACTGGGATAATATTTAAATAGAACAATTATACTCTTATGTATAATTTTGACACTCGATAAAACGAATATAATTAATTTTGTGCCTTCATTTGTCATTGAAATAATGTCATAATCAACGCATCTTGATAATATTTAAATCACCACACGAATAAATATATGATTTAGATAATCAAGAATATTTTAAAGAATTCTTCGTTGAATATTTTAAAATTTTCAGGGTTATGAACCCATTGATAAACTATTACAAAGACATAAACTAGGTCGAACAACCGTATAATTTTCTTTTTGGTTGTTAACAAGGATAAATAAATAAATCTTAGATATATATATAACAATTATTTATTAGATTAGGAAGTTTTTAGGAGTTTTTTACAAAAAATTTAAATAATTAAGCAATAAAAAATAAAAATCTTATTATCGTAAAAAAGTTAAGGAAAATTAAATAATTATATATTAGATTTTTATACACGTGAATTTTTTTGAAAATTTCTTATTTATTTCAATAAATAATTAAATATATATATAAAAAAAACTTACCTCGAGAGGAAAATATTTGCTATCAACTGTATGCTCAGATCCATTTTTGTTAGTTTTACCATATTTAAATGTAATTCCGATTAAACGATACGTAGCTCCTAGCCATTCACTTGTAACAGTGACATCATTATCCTTTGGTAATGCAATATAAACTATTGAAAAAAATAAACATAGTTATTTTTCAACATTTACTAAATCCTCTAAATTTTTACTATGTATTAATATTTACTCACCAACATAGCCAGCATTTTTTATAAACAAGTCTTTTAATGGTTTGTCATAATTTTCGAAAGTTAATTCTCCAAGATTAGAATCCACAGTTATTGCTTCTGTGTCAATATTTATGGGTGATTGTTGTTTTCCTCTGCATCCTTTGTACAAACAAGGCCACATATCTGGCTCATCTTCGTATTCTTAGAATTGAGAAAATTTCAGACTTTAATTTATAAATTTAAATTTTATTTAATCACATTCTTAAATCAACAGTATTACTTTCATCAATAAGAAACAGAATAATCTTTTATGATAAATTTGTGGTAATTTTATTCTTATGGAAAATTACTATAATGTATATTAACATTACACAGTATTTAATCGTATTTAAATTAGTATATAAAATTTATTGTATAAATATATACATATAACTTTTATGCAAGGAACTTTAAATAGATTTAACTTTTTATATGGACATTAAATTAGCATTTTGGAATATTTATACTAATATTTATGATTAGATACATAAAAGAGGACTCTAATTTTGATGCATGTTCTTCGTAATATTGTATTCGTATTGTAATATATCACTCCTAGTTGCTCATAATTAATTATGAATAATTATTAACTTTGTTCATTTGTTTTATAATACTACCACCAAAAACTATAAATATTTTCTCTTTCTACTTCATTATGATTTATTTTAGTTATTAATTCAGTATCAAATCTAATTTACTTAACATTATGTAAAAAAATAAGCGTCAAATCAATTTTGAATGAAATGCAACTTGATATATTACGGAAAAATTCTTCAAGAATATAAATGTACCATGCATTTTAAACAATAAAGTTAAATTTAAAAATACTAAATTTATCCTGTATTAATTAAATAAAATTTATAGTATATTCAATCTAGTTATTGCGATGCAGTTTTTATATGATTTTTAAAAATATTATATTGTAAATTTACATTTATTTTCATCTACCATCCGTTATTACCATTGACTGGCTGGTAATGAATATGAGAATCGAAATATTAAGACATCCTTGTTTTAATTTTATCTATTATGGACCGACAGCAATGGAGTCAGGTAGCATGGGCGAGGAAGGAGAACGACATCCAAGCTATACTAGCAGTGATAAATTAAGAAAAAAGGATTGGATTTTAACCCGAATCACCTAAAGCAAAAGGTTGACATCCTATCTCGTGGCTACATAACCCTATTTATTGCGATTTACCTCACTTTTCTTTATAAAATAATAGATAAATTTATACCTTTTATCTCCTCTTAACATACACTTTACATTCTAGCAAATAAATTTATATTTAATTGCTACGTCAATAATAAGAATACCAATTAAGAATATATTGTTTTTATTATAAAAATAAATAACCTAAATGTCAATAATCTAATAGTTTATGCTACATCTTCTAAGCAATTATGGGTAGTATTCTATAGATTAAACTAAACTTATATTAAATCTTTTATTCATAAAGCTACTTTTATTATTTTTAAAATAATTTTCAGTATTTATACTGCTTATTAGTAAGTTGTTTAGCATTCTTTGATAAGAATGAATAATTAAACATTTTACTTACGGTCAGAAGAGAGCTCGAAATAATATTCTAAAAGAAAATATTAAAAGAATTTATAAATTATGTATAATAATATTTTTATGTTAATTATATTTAAATATACGTACCTTCTTCCTTCTCTTCGGATTCCTTTTCTTCTGAATCTTCTTCTTCAGAATCTTCCTCGTCAGATTCTTCTGAATCTTTCTCTTCTGATTCTTTCTCCTCTGAATCTTTTTCCTCTGAATCTTCTTTCTCTTTATCTTTATCCTCTGGCTTTTCTTTAGGCTCTGAATAATTTTATTATTATCATTTATTTTACAAACAAAAAATTATCGAAAATTATTTTTAAGTAGTAATATCATATGAAATTACTACTTAAACTTTATTTATTTTTTATATAAATTAAATTTTGTAGTTATATAAAAATAAATATAGAAATTTGCGAAACATTTTTATTTACATGCGTTAATTTTTAATGTAGATCTACATTATTTATGAATCTTTTAATGACTTATTTAATGAAAATACCGAAAAAACGCAGTATAAATTATTGTTTTCATTAAAAAGTAAAGTATTGAATAACTTTTAAATATGTAAAAATAAAATAATACTATATTATTCCATATTAAAACTTAATATCTGGTTTATTTGTTATTATAAAAACTGGTCGTTTTCTATCAGATTATGACGGTATGAAATAATTCTGTATTATCAGTTATTATTATTATTATTATTGTTTTATTTGCGTACTGTAAATTCAATGCACAATTATGCATTTAATACAATTAATATTTTATATCAGTATAATATAATTCTTTCATTATAGAAACTAAGTATTACACGATTTTAATATAAAAAAATAAACATAACACATTTAATATAAGAGTAAAAGTTAAGATAAACAAACTGTACTGTATAACTTTTAATATATTTTTCTCGATTAGCAATCTCTCTAACTTATCTACAACAGTTTAATTATATTGTTAATTGATCCATATTAAAAAAAATTAATTTTACTATATAAGTATGTGAAATAATTATATTTATCCATTTAAATCAGTATCTATCTATTCGGATTTGAGTTATTACATTAGCAAAAGATAAACAACAATAAACTTTTAATATAATTATTAAATAACAGAATTGAAGGTATAGAACTATGGAACAGAGTTCGATACAAAGAAGCATCAAAATATCGTCGATGGTTTACACCAGTCATTGGATCATTTTATAATATTAAATTAAATCATTAAGTATTTTTAACTATAGAGTCTCAATTTTATAAGTTAAATAACATGAATTATTCAGTTACTAAATTTATATTTTTTACTTCTAAATTTTCTATACGAAAATTAAAATAAAATATGATGCAAGCTATAATAAACTATTATTCTATAAATAAATAACCATAATTAAAAATACATCTTGATTCTAGAATTTACTAATTTTCAGATTATTATAATTTATTAAAATTTTAATCAATGCACTTAATATTACATTTAGTAATTTTAATGTCACATTAATTTGAAATCTTAAAAGTATATTAACTATTGTTTAAACTTAAGTACAGTCGACCTTCCTATAACACGTTCCTATAACACGTAGATACGTTCCGGTTTTTATGAATCAATTTTCTACGAGTCCAGCCAATCACAGCCTGGCACGTACGCAGTTTACAGACTACGGCTGTTTGAAAGGTTTCTTCCCTAAAATTAATCGATTCTAGACCAATTCGACTCAACATTTCCAAAATACGTATAATTTTTTGGGAATAATCCATATAAACTATGCTATAAACAAAAAATTGTAGGATTACTTACCGAGCGTGCACCGTTCGACTACGCCATTGCTTAAGCTTGTTTTCGTCGTGGAGCTTGTCATCGAATGGCGCTCGCGTGCTTCCTGATAAATTATTTTTTTTTGCGAAAAATTCGCTGAACTTTGGAGACATCATTAATATAAATATAATTTTCATGGACGTTAAATAATAAATGGTTTTTAGTAGGTCCGCTGCTCGTTTAAACTTAGCAGTTTGTGCAATATCCGCTATTGGTCTAGATTCGACCAATCCTGTCGCGACACGAGTCGGCGATGACGTTTTACCGAATTATAAAAATTTTTTCGCGTGTTTGTACGAATACTGTCGCAATTTTTTCGCCGATACAGGAATCTGAACTATAGGAACCCGAACTGTAGGAACCCGTGTTCTAGGGGCGTCTACTGTAGTTATTTTTGAATATGTGAAATTTTACATAGGCCTAAATGAAGAAAACAGTTGTTTTAATGAGAGGAATTCTAATTATTTTCATAAGTATTTCTGAAAACGATTTAGTATTCACAAGTAAAAGATGAATGGAAGCTTAACAGTTGTTCTAACGAATGGGAGTTTAAAAACTTCCATTTATTAGAAGAACTGTTTAACCTGTGATGTAAAATTTCAGATATTTAAGAATACATTATTCTTACTGTATAATAATCGCATTATTTAACGTTTAATAATTTCTTACCTGCAGCTTTTGCCCAAGGTTGTAATTGTTTCCCGTACCATGGATCGTATTGCCATCCGTATTCACCACATTCTATATACACAGTAAAACATATTATTAAGAAATACATCGTTTAACAAATATAATTTGTATATGTAACTTACCAATGTACACGACGCCGCATAACAATATCCACAGAAATAATGTTATATTCTTCATTTTCACTTCTTAATGAATGGTGGATACTGTAATCAAATCCTTTTATAATTTTAATACTTTTCCTTGTTTGTTACCGATAAACTTTATTTTAAGTAAATCATTTTTTTAGTCGAATTTTATCACGGAAAACGAATCTTTAAGAATATGGAAGTTGGCGATAAGCAAGATAAACTATTTTCCTCCAGTATTCGATATTTAATTATATGTTTAAAGCTTATTATAACTTTCTAATAATAACAATATAATTAAAATTTTAACAACTTTTTATATTTAATTACTTTATTATACTACTCGATAGTAAATTTGTACCGAAATTAGCGTAGATATACATTTGTTAGTTATAAAATTGATACTAAATAAACTTTGTATCCTAATTATTATTCAAAGATACACGAAGATATAAAATATTTTAACATGTTCTAGTTTAAATGCTTTAACATGCATCCAAGTCAACATTCTCTTTTATGATAGTTTAGTTTTTAGATAGTTTGATTAGTTAGTGAATAGGTTTTTTTAAAGTTTTAATTGGCATATTTTTTATGTTTTCAACGGAAAAATATTCGAAATTGATTAAAATCATTTAGTATTTTATACAAAGATTAGAAAAAAATCAAAAACATAAAAATGCAGATTCTTCCTACTGGAAATTATCTTTATGAAATAGGAAAATTGTTATTATTAAAAACTTAATAGGAAAAATAATTTCTTTTCTTGATTATGAAACTCTATATTGTATTATAATTTATATTCTATGCATCTTTTATTATAAAGATAAATTAATAGTAAATTTTTAAAACATTTCTATAAAGTTTAGTGTTATATAGAAACTTTGAGGATTTTCTTAAAGTTCAGTAAGGTCTGTTTTATATAAATTCTACAGTAACATTTAAAATTAATGTTTTAAGTTATAATTATAAATTTAAACAAAATAACCATAAAATTATTAAAATCTTGAATATTTTAATTGCAAAATTTAAATACATATACGATGACGAATACATCATTTATGCATTATTCTATCGTTCATTTCATTAAATTCATTCGAGTCTTCCAAAATTTTGTTATTCATAGAGTCAAGAATTTCGAAAAAAAAGTTTATAAAGCAATTTGCAAAACTTTCCTTTAACATTAAAAATCTCGATATAATACCGATTTGAAGATTTGATATTTCGAAGAAATAAAAAGAGCAGCCCTCAAGCAGTTCAATGAAACTGGATAAGTATAAAATTATGTCATTAATGAGAATAAAAATCCACAAAAACGATTGCTATCTACAATAAACATTTCTCAGAATGGCACGTGGCTAAATCACGATATGTATTAAATGAGGTGCAATTGTTAGCACTAGATTTAAAACGTAGATAGCAAAATACCGTATAATAGCTTTTAAATAAAATTAAAATATGGAATATTTTTTTACCGTACAAGTTATATTCATTATAAGTTTATCGACTGATAACAGCGAAATTTAATCTGAAAATTTTTGTTATATTTGAAAAAATACATTAATGAATATCTATCATATTTAATAAATTATTTTTCAGAATAACGTTTCTTCATACATTCAAACTTTATAAATATAACTATATGATTTCTGTGAGTTTTCACATGTATTTTTCGTATAAGAATATCCATTTTTCCACATCAAATACTTTTCAATACTATTTGTGTGAAAAAATTAATTTTTAAATTATAAAAGTTAATTCTAAAACAGTGGTGCGTTATTCCTTTGGCAAAAAAGGGGGCCTCATCTAATAAAGGATCCCAAACCAATATTTTATAAGAAAATATCTCTCCCCATAAATTCTCCCGAAGATAAATATCTGAAGTCAACACTGTACATCGGGCCCCTAATTCAAATTTGCCTGTTAACGCGTTATAATGCGACACTGTCTTAAAAATAATAATTAACATTTCAGTTAAAATGGCACACGGTATTCTTTAAAACTTAAAAAAAAAAGTTGAAAAAACGAAGTACTCTTCATTTCATCATATCCAATCACCAGGAAGAAAACAGTTTCTTCGGGGAGACCAGGGCCGTTTCTGGTAGGTGTGCATGGCCAAATTCATAGAGCGGTCGTTACTGCACTTATTAAATTATATTCGAATTTTATTTTTAAATTAGTTTTTTAATATAGTGATTGGCGATGAAATAGATTGATGTTCGCATGACGACTGATGTATCTGTGCAGTTTATGGATTTAAATAACGCCGAAGCATACATGTTAGTGTTTTGCATCAGAAAACTTAAAAGTGCAAGCAACAGGTGATGGAGAATTCATCCGTTGAACCAGAGAAAAATTCATCAGTGGAAATTCTATAACCACTACGAGTTTTTCTTGTTTTAAGTCACGTAAAAAAGCATAAAAACTTGGAGTTTGAAAACTCCAAGCTTTATTTAACGACTTATGATTAAATTTAAAGTTACACTTAGTTAACTCGTTGTAAATGGTTGCATTAAATAAAATAGATACAAGATTTAACGTTTATGCTTAATTTTCATTGTGAATGAACTTTTATTCCCGTATCGTTAATCTCATACCATTCTTTTAATTGTTAACGGAACGAAAAGGAAATTTAAATAAAGAGATGCGCGCGATTTAAACATTTAAATTTGAATTAATTTTTATACACACATACGTATATTTTATACTTATTTACTNTAATTTATAAATTTAAATTTTATTTAATCACATTCTTAAATCAACAGTATTACTTTCATCAATAAGAAACAGAATAATCTTTTATGATAAATTTGTGGTAATTTTATTCTTATGGAAAATTACTATAATGTATATTAACATTACACAGTATTTAATCGTATTTAAATTAGTATATAAAATTTATTGTATAAATATATACATATAACTTTTATGCAAGGAACTTTAAATAGATTTAACTTTTTATATGGACATTAAATTAGCATTTTGGAATATTTATACTAATATTTATGATTAGATACATAAAAGAGGACTCTAATTTTGATGCATGTTCTTCGTAATATTGTATTCGTATTGTAATATATCACTCCTAGTTGCTCATAATTAATTATGAATAATTATTAACTTTGTTCATTTGTTTTATAATACTACCACCAAAAACTATAAATATTTTCTCTTTCTACTTCATTATGATTTATTTTAGTTATTAATTCAGTATCAAATCTAATTTACTTAACATTATGTAAAAAAATATTACAAAATTATCTTTAGGTATATTTTGTTAGCGTACAAAATTCTACGATGAAGATAATTAAATTTTAAAGAAAAACTTTATAAAGTGAAACATATAAAAACGTCTAATTCAATTAAAATTTTCAAAAGTAAAATTATATTCACGTTTAGCAATCATGTGCAAGTATATAAAAGATTACAAAGTAAATAATTAAATGCATATTTCACTGTAGGATAATTTTCTTCGTAATTAAATTTATTTATATAATTTTGATTAATTTCAACGATTATATACGAGCAAATAAATGATAAAGTGAATGAAAGACATTAGCAAAGATATTTTTTCTTCTAGATAATAATTTACGATTGTCACATGTTTTGAATATCTCCATTTACAAACCACAGTGAAGGGGAAACGTGCCAAATCCGATATTTTCTGTATTTATTTTAAATCTAAGTGATTTGAATAATCAGATTTTAAAGCCAGATAATATGAACAAAAATATATCTACAAATGACGTATCCTGATAATTTATTTAGTATCTAAACTGGCATGTAGCAATATAATACAAGAGGCCATAAAAAACAAGTTTCGTAATTTTTCTAACTTTGATAAAAAAAATTTTATTTGTCTTCTCTATTATATTATAGTGTATATGATCAACTAATTACTATATTTTTTTTTAATTTGGGAAACAAATAATTCTTCTATTAATTTATCGTAGAATTTTAAAGCTTTTGCTGATTTAAAAGCTTCTTGTCTGGTTGTATTAATGTCTTACTATGTGAGCATAAAATTGCTATAACAGACTTATTATATAGGTTTTTATTTGCAAAATTTAATATTTTTACACAGATAATAAAACACAATAAAATTGCTCATGTATTTTTCTTAAGAATTTTCTCATTTTAAGTTTTTTATTAAACTTATAATTTTAAAAAAATTAAGTTTGATAATATCTTTTCTTTTACTATTTATTTATAATTTTGTTTTCTACGTTCTGTAAATACGAGGTATTTAGAATCGCTTAAGGTATTAAGGAAATTAATTTGGCCAAAAATATATCCTAAAACAATTAATGATCTTATTTTTTTACAGTTCTTACGAATTTCCGATTTTGTCATTCAAAAAAACATTAAAAAAATGATATAATAATAATATACGGAACCAAATAAGATTATAATGAACTGTACTTTTTTATCGGCTAACGATATAGATCAAGGAAATATATCTGCGTGTTTCGTAACATATTATAAATCAACTTTTAAATTACTTTATAAAATGTAATTGACTTTTGATGTGAAAATTTCATAGAAATTGTTTGAATGATAAATAAAACATTTATAAATTATGAAAATTAAAAAAATTAACAGGAAAGAAGAGACTGTACCTCTTCTGCTTAATAAATAAAACAGTTTCCAACGTTTGAGTAATAAATTGAGCAATATTATTTAATGAAAATAAAATTAGAAATACATTACTTTTTATAATAATGAAAAATTTTAAAAAATTCAGTGATATTAATTAGTCAGTTTAAAATATTTTAATTAAATAATTTTTACACAATGAAAAAGTGAATACTGTTTGTACTATTTCTAGATTTATTTCGAGGAAGAAGATTAAAGTAGTCTACATTTTATAATAAAAATATAAACTTAAGTGTAATAAAAATAGTTTAATGGTAAACTAATTAGCAATATTAATAAAACATTTTTCATTCATTAAAAAGTAATAGAGGAGAAGGTGGTATTATGGAACCCCAATTACATTTTAGTGAATTGTAAACAAGGTATCATAACTACACCCACATTTTTTGTGCGAAAAGTACTGGTAACTAGTAAACTAAATGTTCCTAATTGGATTTTTCGCTAGTGTAATTATAAGTATGGTTTTTGAAGGCTTTTGTACAAAAAGTCCGAAAGTAGGCTTAGAGAAAATCGGGTGGTAATATGGAACCTTACTGTATATTTTCAAAAAAATGCTTTAATGTAGCCAAAAACAAATAGGAAAGGACAAAAAATGTTAAATAATTACAAAATTATTTACTCCAATGTATTTTATCGCAAAAATGCTTTTATAATAGAAAAATATGACCTCCATCAACAATATATATTCCAGCAGCTCTTTTTCGATATTTTCAGACTTTCTACCTAGTGTCTTTTTCCCAAATTGCTCCGGACGAATGTCTGATTGCAAAGAGAGAGTTCGGAGGAGTTGAGTTCCATATTACTGTAAAAGCACCAAAGGGGTCCGTATTTCACGCATCGCCATCTCGAATTAACTTATGTCTGTCGAGACCAAAATTTAAAAAACGTGAACATCACACAGATTAATATGTACCCCTAAGTCTCTGGAACGGAATACATGCACCAGTGAACCTACAACTACGCGATTTATATTTTAAAAATAATTAAATTCACTTAGCATTCAAAACTTGTGAATTTTGAAAAAAACAAATTTGCTGATTAAATACGGACAACCGTTTAACTGAAGTAAAACGGGTTTTCCCCTTGCTATGGATGTCTGCCTAGTTCAGTTCATCCACATTCCGCTACAGTTCGCCTTTATTATCAGTTCGAAATGGGGTGGTTCCATAATACCCGCAGTGTTCCATAATACCACCTTCTCCTCTACAGTATTTACATTGTAAAAAACTTTAAAAAATTTTATTATATCATTGTCTTCGTTGGACTTAATATATTAATAGGATTTCTTACACAGGTGTTGTTTCAGTTTTTGTAAATAGAGGAGATCTTATTCAGAAAAATATAATCTTTATTTTTCACCTGGTTTTTCATCTGTTTACACTGTTTTTGTATTTTGGATCTTCAGCAAGTATACATTAATAATATTCTATAACAAAAAAATTTATAAAACTTATTATAACAATTTTATACCCCAAAATAATGTGTAAAATTTATTAAATTACTTATAGGTTCCTTGTTTTTTATTATCAATACATTAATATATACATAAATTATCCATAAAAGGATTTTAAACATTATTTTATCTTTTAAAGAAATTTACCCGTATAAAAGTTAAATATTTGCATAAAAATTAAAAAATTTTGTTAGAAATTGTTAAAATTTACTTTACTCACTTATCCACCACTTTTTATCTTATATATGTAGACTTAGTTACTTTTTCCGATAATTTTTTTTTTTACCTTAAATACCTTTCTACACGTTACTTTCTCTATAAATGATGCTATTCCATAGTTGTGGAATCTCTCTTTCTAAATTATTATTAATTTTATTATTTTGCCTTTTTATATAAATATGTTCGAATAACTGTCTTTGAAATCCATTTCTTTCTTTTTTCTTTATTTTTACTACATTTCAATCAATCTCACATCCTTCTTTATTACAATGCTCTGCAAATGTCAGGTGAAAAATAAAGATTTTGTTTTTCTGAATAAGATCTCCTCTATTTGCAAAAACTGAAACAACAACAATATAATAAGTTTTATTAAAATACTAAGTCAAACGTAGACGATAATATAATAAAAATTTAATACAGTAAGGACATAGAGGCAAATAAATTTTTAAAAGTTTTACTTTAAATCGTAAAGTTTAAGTAGGTAGTAATTATCTTCAAATTTTTTAAATCCATTTTTTTGTTTATTAAAATAATTATTGAAATTGTTTTGCATAAAGTTAGTTATAATTTATCAAAAATCGAGAATACATCTTAAAAGTTTTTAATTTATAAACTGTTTTTATAAACATTTATAAACTTCTTAATTTCTCAACACTTTCATACTTAATACTAAAATATGATTTGATGCAGAAAAAGGCTTTTGCACAATGTAAGACTTTTTAGAAACAATAAAATTCAATCACTTTTAAAAAGTTCCTGGAAAATTGCTCGTCGGGATTTAATCTTAGGTTCATCAAATTATTCTGACTAATTCCCGGGTCACGCGGAAATTTTTAAAAATTAAAAAAGTATATTTTCTCTACTTCTCTTAATTTTTGTTTTATCGTCCTGTTAATGAACGTAATAACCAAATTTAATTCGATGGATTAAAAGTTTGAAGGACGATTTATTACGTAAAATAATGTACGACTGTGATATCGATATTTTGTTTCGATCTAAATTTGAAGTTAAATACTCTACATTTCATTGCGCCGTATCATAATTCATTTATTGCTTTATTGGAAAATGTCGAATTAGGAAATTAGGGTATATTTATTTAGGTCAAATAATTAAATTTTAAAGATATCCCGGAAAATTTTGTTATCTTTTCGCTTTACAATAACCTAATTTTATTGTAAAATAACTAGTTTATATATTCTTATATAAATTCTTCTGTATAACATTCAAAAGTTTTTTGAAGAAATTTTTAGAAATTGTTTTTAAACATTGACAATTTGATTAAAATCTGATAACCTTAATATGAACTGTTTACTATGTATAATATAATCTTTCGTTATAAAATATTATATGGCATAAATTTGAAAACAGATAACTAACGTAACTTTTTCATTTATTTATTGAGTTTTAGTGTGTTAGGTATCTAAAAATGTAATCAATAAAGATCATTAATATATTTTTCACATTAAAGCATGTATTTATTTATAAGTCGAATTAATTATTTATTTGATCTTTATTTATTTCTTTAATTAATTTATTTCATTAAGTTTACAGAAAACGTCTGGTTAGACATTTAATTTTCACCTCTCTACAAAAACATACATCTAAAAACAAACAACAAATCTTAAAAGAGATACAGAGCTTTTTTGCATTTTATTTTAAAATCGGGGAAGTCAAGATATAAAAATTGACTTTCATTATGCCTTTTTTTTAATACATTTAATTAACTATTATGTTATTCATTAATTGTAAAGAAAAATTACGAGATTATAATATAATCCACTTAGAACGACGCTAAAAATCAATTTATGATATATATTTTACAAGATTCTTTTCTCATTCTCGTTCTTTCTGATAGATTATATTGTCGATTATGCAATTACCAAACACTGAAACTTTATATATAACACAACTTTATGTCTTTTCTAGGAAAGCGTTCAACTTTTACACAATTAAGTGAAATTTGTAGACCTTATTAGAATCAAACTTATTAATCTTTATTCCATTAAAATGAAAATTTTATTAACAATTAATATAACTTTTTAATAGATTTAATAAGAAACAATGCTTATTTGAAAGAATATAATTTTATTAAGTTGTTAAGTACATAAACTTTATAAAATGTCATTAGGTTATAACTTTTTCATACCTTGTAGCAGCGTTTTTGCGTTAAAGCGTTGATGGCGTTTATAGATATTCCTTAAAAGGACCGACAAAACAATTCCAGGAAAAGAGTTTGCTAGACAAAGAATTGAGATATGAAGTACTAATAATAGTTTAGTGAATGTAGATCACGAAGTTTTACATTTAAATGTATTAAAGCGACTTATTGTTCTTTAGTAAATATCTATTGAAGGACAATAACTGTAAGGGTAAGGTTTCACCTTACCCTTACAGTTATTGTTCTCCAATACCCTTATTTGGAGAAACTTGCATTGTTTCTCCAAATAAGCATTTCTGTGTTATTAATCTTTATAGTGAAACAAAAAATATAAAAGTATAGACTACGTACAGTACATATTCTTACAAGAAAAAATAAACAAGTATTTCTAACACATTCAAACATATATATATCCTGTACATATGTGTGTGAGTAACCTGTGTATAGACTATATTCAATATATAAATATTAGTTTATAACTTGGATTTTAAAATTAAATTTTTAAACTAATATAATAATTTTGTACAAAGGATAGAAAATTTTACTTAAGTAAAATATTTTTATATTGATGAAATATATTTTGTATAGGTCTAACAAATAACTTGAAATCTAATTTTTTATCGATTAGCATTAAGTAATTAAGAAATAAATCTCATTCGATTCTTTTAATTAAAGTCGTTGTGTAAATGTTAAGAGTGTGATGGAAAGTTCATTAGAAATTGCCTTATTTGCAATATAAAAAAATTTGGGTTCCTTTGGTAGCCTAAATATTTAATAGTAGGAAAAACTAGAGCATAATTTCTATATTAATAGTAAGGGGGGAAAAAAGGAAACAACAATTTACAATAAGATTTTTAAAAAGTTTATACAAGTTAATATAGAGCTTTTTCTTCACATCTTTAAACAATAGTTTATCAGATTATCTTTTCTTATTTAATTAAAGAGCTGGACAGAACGTTTGATAACCAATTTTAAATATTTTTGTCGTGTAATTAAAGAAAGTTTAGACAATTGATGATTCGGAAATAAATATATTGCTGCTTGAAACTCAAATAAAAATAAAATATATTTCAATATAAATATATTATTTCATTTTGTGTAATGAAAGAGTATTTTTCAATAATACAAAGATTTCCTTATTTATTTTTTGAAGAATATCAATGACACGGAAATATTATTTTAAAAATTCATTAACACAATAAAGTAAAACAAATAGAACGATTGCCTATCAGCGTTCGAAACGTCTCTTAAATATAACACAAATATTAATTCCAAACAACTAGAACATTTACGTACCTAAGGCAATACCTATTGCTGAATTCGAATATAGAAAATATAAATCTTATAAAAGACTATAACATTTTCAGTAAAACTGCATTTTATCCTTGAACAATATCATTAAACTTAAAAATACCTTAATTTATATTATTATGTGTTTGGATACTTTTTCCGTTGCAAATACGGAAAAAGTATCTAAACTACTTATTACTACTATCTATCTATCTAATAAGTAGTGTATCTAACATACACTACTTATTATAGGCATATCGAAAATTATTATTATTTTTAATCCAAGATAAAAACTAAACTGTAATTTACATTTTTTAAGTGTTTCAGTCTAGTTGTTAATTCGATTGAATTTTATTAATTACAGTACATTTAAGTGATTAAAACTGTAAGTTATGTGAAGTATAGGCTAAATTATACGTTGAAGCATGTAAAAATCTAGCCATTATACAATCTTTTATAAATTTTCTGAAAATACTATTTATACTTAACAATATAACAATATAAAATAATAATTATTAACAATATAAAATAATAATTAATACTGGAGATTAAACAATGATATGTAAAATAATTGCATGGCCGAAAAAAAGAAAACTCGAATTAAATAGAAAGCCAATTTTCTAATAATTAAAACTTATTCAAGGCGATTGTTTTAAATATCTACCTTCTTGAAAATATTGATCCTGCAACAATATATAATAATATGTTCAAGTATACCGGAGTCTTGATTAGGAGAGATTGGGAGAATCCCAAACTACCAGGAAGTTGAATTTTAGTTTGTAAGCTTAATTTTAGTTTAGTTTATTTTAGTTAGTTGAATTTTAGTTTGTAAGATAAAAAACGCATATCTTTTTTATCGAGTAATACGCCAATCTATTGACTACTGTACAGTACGTGACATTAAAAAAAATCTTTTCCAAAAATAAAAATCCAGCAACAAGTAGCTTAACTTTCCCGGCAATATTTGGTGGCGCTATCTGTTGTGATATTTTGTTTTAAAATCTTTTTATATTTTTAACTATTATAAAATGGTAAAACGCTTAATTTTGAGGGTAGGGATGGGTTTTATATAAAACTGTAAATGCTAATAACGAGTAAAATCGACATTAAATCCGATCCTACTCAATATACACACGATCTTCCTTTATCCCCTCGACCTTCAATCTTCAGAAATTTTTGATAAGAAGCACAAGAATTATTAAACTTTAAACAGGGTGAACAAAATCGAGCTCCTCACACACAAACTATACATACAAAAATTACCCCTGAATTTTTTTGTAATTCTCGACGTTTCAAGGTGTTCTAAGTCCAAAAATGCAAAAGTCTTGAGGGGGTCATTTTTTGACCGGTTGCCATACTTTTCTTCTATTATATAAAACAGTAGGAAAGTAAAGCACCAGATAATTGAATGACGGTATTCCCCTGTAACGCGGGATAAAAGCCGGCAGTATCTAGAGCGACGATGGAAACTAGAAAGTAGCTGAAATTTTACAGACAAATTTTTTAAATTTAAATTTAATGATTGGAGATATTCATTAGAAATGAAATATAACAAGTTCGTCAATTTATAGAAAAAGAAAATGAATATCTCCAATATTGAATCACTAAAATTTTACATTGCCACGATCAGGATTTGCTCCTGACCACCTAAAATTGTAGAGTATTACGAGAAAAACTGAATAAATATACCATAAATTAAACCTCGTGAAACAATTTAGAACACTATTTTCACGAAAAAGTGTCTACAGTTTCCATGTTTGATTCTAATCAGCTTTGGAGAGAGAGACGTTATCGTATCTACATTTTGATATATGGTAAATATATAACACAAATTATATTATTATCCACAATTGTAAAATTATCTGAAAAGTTCGTGTGATACTTGTGTTAAACACTTATCTGGAAAAAAGTATCTTTCAAAATCAACGCGTTTTTAGCTGCACGAAACGTGGAGAAAACTTACGAACTCAACAACATATGCCGTTATTGCGTGACTGATAGGAATCATAACGCAACATGACAGTGCTGCCAATATTTTATTTTTTTACAATATTTTATGTCCAGCTTTTTTCGGCGTTCGGGATTCTCTCCAGTCACCTCTACATTTTCTATTTTTTATTCATTAACTAGCTGCCATGACCCGCTTCGCTGGGTTTTTATTTGTATTTAATATAGTTTTTTATATATATATAAAAGACTGTTTTTCTAAGTAATCTAGAATCTAGCTGCAAGGACTCGCTTCGCTGGGCAAAAAGTAACGATAGCGAAGATTAAGATAATTACATTATAGCCGATCTTATCCGTTTTCACACAATGCAAGAATTAGGTCCCCCGTTACCAGACTAATTAGAGAATTTTTACATCCAGTCAAACGAACTATTTTCAATTTGATCAATTTTTTGGAACGTTTACAATCGTTCTATAATCGAACCAATTCGAATTTAAATTCGAATTCGAAAATGTTTAAGATCGAAATAGAAAATCTTCCACTTTCAACCACTTTCAAGCCCATATCTCCCGCACCCTTATAGCTATCGAGACGCAACCACCATAGTGCACGAATGGAGACTTGGGGCTACTACCACATACAAACACCATTCATGTGGGATGATATATATATATATATATAGATTTTACAACTGCTAATGCTCTGACAAGCAAAAAACGTCTATCTTAAACGATATTCCTGATTAAAAGCAATCGATAAAACTAATCAATAAAATTTTTTAAAACATATAGTCAATCCGAATTTCAATTTGAGTGTTATTTGTTTATTGCATAAGTGGCAGTCAGTCTGGATGTTGTACGTCACTGGACTACTGAACGGACAAGCTCGGTTTCTATCTATAGTTTGAAGTCCATCCAATTCTCTTTTGCAAGGGCTGCTGAAGGCAGTGACACATTCAGAAAGAAGCACCCCCAAAATAGCAGTGGAACGTTGATCCGAATGATTCTATTTTATAATTTTAATTTTGCAATAACTGTATTTTTACTGATTTTTAATTATCGAAAGGGTACAGAATATCGTTATTGAAAACCAGTTCTGAGTATTACCACACAGTTCATGCAAAATATATTCATGTACCACACAACTGATATGCTTCTTAATTACGTGAAATTTATATTTAATGGGTTTTTAAAATACTCTTCTTATATTTTCAGATCGATATTTATCATTACAAAACTTTTATAATTTAAAAACTGATATTTTTTAATTTTCCTCCTACAACATTTGATTTAAGTATAAATAACTATAATAAACACTGTTTAGTTAAATTTTTAAGTTCATTACCCTAGTATTAAAACGAATGTATAAATATTATACAGTATACCTTATTGTGCAGGCGGAAAATATTGATTTTCATCTATCATTTCTTACTTTATATATTTATAAACTTGCGGTAAAAAATTAAATACGTTGAACGGCGAATTTTTTTCACTGTTTAATTGTCAACAATACATTAAGCTGTCACAGATTTTTATTTGATTTATGGTCTTATCAACTTGTAGATCTTTTACGCTTAATAGCTGTAACATAAAAAAAGATAATATTAAATGTAAATAATAAAACATTTGTTATATTTTCCTCTCTGAATACCATTATTATTTAACGCTATATTTATATATCTTATTTAAGAAAAAGTGTCAATATTTTTATTATTAATAATTAATAAAACAATTAATTAATGTTTAAAGAATTAATTGCCTCTTGCTGGTAATTACAGTAATTGCTAAGTCTATTTGTTTCTTTAGAAATATGTCCATTTATTCGTATATATTCTATTATTTTTCTTAAATATATTTTTAAAATATTTATAAGTCTATCTGTTTTATTTATAAACAGAGAATACTTTTGTGGAATTTCACAAAAAATAATTCTGTATGAAAATAGCTATCACAGAGAAAACACTTCACATCTGAGAATATCAACGAATTTTCTCATTTATTTAAATTATTTTAAAATATGAAATTTAACAATCCACTGTTAAACTTATTTAATTTTTTACCGCAAGTTTATAAATATATAAAGTAAAAATAAAGTAAGAAATGACAGATGAAAATCAATATTTTCCGCCTGCATAATAAGGTATACTAAGATATTTATAATTATACATTCGTTTTAATACTAGGATAATAAACTTAAAGATTAAACTACTTTCACTATAATTCAATTATTGTATTTAAAATCAGATAAAATTCTTTACTTGATTTTGTAAACAGTAGCGTAACTCGAAAGAAATAAGATAATCATTTTGTCCTCTTTGCATTATCTTATTTATATAAAATATTATTAATTATTTCTATGAAATCCCAAGCTTGTTTTGTTTTTAAATTAATAAAACATTAAATATATTTATTTATTTTTACTCCTTCCATAGGAGTTCTTCCTTTTAATCATATCTATTATGGGTTTTGACAGGCCCACAAAGGGGATCGGCCGACATATTCTGGACAGATCACCCATGAAAAAATTCATTTGATTCAGGGTTTTCCATAATGGTAAATTGATACCTTCACCGCCTCGACCGTCCTGCCGCATGTAGAAATTATTTATGATGTACAGTTTATATATACAGATACACATATACATGATATACAGTTTATATAAAGTGTTATTTATTATAAAATTAAAAAAAGCAAGTTTTAAATTTTAGACAAGTAATATTTTTTTATTTTTATATATGGAATTTATTATTCGTTTATTGACTAATAAAATATATGCATTTTTTTATTTATGTAAAGAATGAGCTTTTGGAGCATGAATAAAAGTTTTGCAAATTAATTTCATTTATATACAAAACTATATTAAAATTTCAAAAACTCCTAATAAATAATGTAATAAATTTACGTCTTATTTTAAGCAATTAAATTAAAAGTATTTTTATAATTAACAAAAATTAAATAAAATTAATAACAAAAATTTAAATGTACTAAACCAAAATAGTAGTTGGTTAAGAATATTTAATCAAGTTATAAACTATGATATAATAATAAAAATAAAATACAAGTATATCGCTCAACATGTTGTGATACGATTTTGATTTTTTAAGCTAGCGCCCAATTTTATAAAGATTTTTTTAATCACGCATAAAACTTTTTCAATTTTATGTTTATAACAAAATTAATTTATCATCAAGATTTGTATTAGAAAACCATTTCAAAATTGCTTAATATCGCAAAATAGTCACATAAATCGCGACTCTTCTGTAAATACAATAGGTTCTTAGGTTATATGATATCTGACAAAATATGACATTTAATGTGAAATAAACAGTGAAGTCTACATGCTGTAATTTTAAATCTCTTATAAATAATAAGATAGACTTAAAATAAAAATATAACGGCATTGTGATAAAGTCACAATGCCGTTATATTTTTATACGTCCTAGTACTAAAATGTATTAATTAAAAATATATGCTTTCTACCTCAAATTAGTACTTTTCCGTTAGCAATGAAGTCGTACCGATCATCTATCTAACTCCTTTCAGGGAAATTCTTTTTTAATTTGAAATAACGTGACTTTCAGTTTGCATCGGAAGTTCGTATATAGTTAATCGGGCCTATTGCCCCAAGCTTTCTATATCTGCTGTTGACTTTCATGTATCTAACTCCATTCTCAAGATTAAGGAAGGGCAGACGACAGACGGATGAACGACAGTGGAAATTTATAGGTCTACAATTTTTTCAAATTGCAGCCCAACTAGCGGCGAAGCTAATTGTTATGAAATAGACAGGCTGAAATGCTAAATAATGTGGATCGCCAGTTAAAAATTCTTGCGCGATTATAACTTAGATAAAAGGAAAAAATTTTGTTTATATACATCGTATAACTATTAAGTTTTAAATTGTTTTTATTGAAATTATTTATGTACGTTGTATATTTTAATACTAGGACATATTAAAACAAACATTAAGATTTTTAATAAAATAATATACTGTAATAAACGAAGTTGTGTATACAATATAAAGAATACGCTATAAATTATTGGACAAAACTATTTATTTTTATGAAGTAAATGAATATTCTCACTGATAACAGATTACAATCTGTCCCAATTATTAAATAATTACTATTATTAACTGTAGTCATTAACCATAGTTATTATATGCTTTTATTCAGCATTTCCTCTAATACACATGTAAAACCTGCGAAAATCAAATTCTCTGTTCTTATTGCTGATTATAGTATCTGTTTTTTAAACATACTAAACATTCTTTGATGAAATTCAGCTGCGGAGAATACGGCGGTAAAAATTTGTAAGTGATCCCTTGTTCAGATAAATATGATACGATTATTTCGGAATAGTTGAATTTTATGTTGTCCATTATTAAACAAAATCCCGAAAATCTACTCTTTACGTCATTGCCATAATCACCCAGAGAAAAAGGAAATAATTTATCATTGTAGGAACCTGTGTTATATGTAAGAATTCCTGAGAAAGTCAAATAGCAAAAGGGCTTACGTTTCTTTCCTTGTTCTATGGACAGGTTATTATTTCTTCGAGCGAATATTCGCAATGTCTGTGCTTGGGCAGGTTATCCCAGTTTCATCTAAAAAGCAATTCTGAATTTGGAGTATTGATAATGATCATGTATAACATACTCTTTCTTTTAGTAATCTCGGATCGATAGTTGCGATACTAATATTCTTCAGACTCTTACCTGTGGTGTTGGCTTCTTTCAGATATCTGCATACCGAACTTCGACTTTTTCCTTATATTAATACTAGCAGATGAGCCCGGTGTTGCTCGGGCAAAAAATAACAACAGTAAAAATTAAGATTATTAGATTATTTTGTACTTCTAACCCTTCTACTATATTATATTATAGTATTTGATTTATATTTACAAAGGTTATCTTGCATGTTTATCACACCGAGTGCATAATCTAATGCATTTTAAAAATTCTTTAAACTGTGTACAGTAGCAGAATAAAGAATTTTTAAAATGTGTTAGACTGGTCATTTGGTGTGATAAACCCTTATGTAAGATAACCTTTTTATTTATATAGCCGATCTTACCCGTTTTCACTGGGTCAAGAATTATGTTTCCCCCTCTTCCAAGATTAATTAGAGAATTTTCAGATGAATCAAAAATATGTTTGATTTCCCACAAAATGCAAAAAACCACATCTAAAATAGTACAGTAGAAGCCGAGTTCTTCAGGGTAATCCTTAATCCTCTCCCTCTTTCCCATGGGGTGAAATTTCCAAAAATCCCTTCTTAGTGTACATTCTTATGAGGTACCCTGTGTGCCAAATTTCAACTTTCCACTCCTAACCATTTGGACTCTGTGCTCACTATTATTATTACTGTTGTTATGTTTTGTGAGTTATACTCGGTTCACACCGGTAGCTATGTACTACGCCGGACCAAAGTCAAGGCATAGCAACCAAAACAAAACTAAAATTAAAGAAGTGTGTCAGTGTGTGTGTCTGTATTCAGGAATTTCCTAACAATGTGGCATGTANTTAAAAAAATCTTGTAAAAATATTAGAATAATTGCTTATATATGATAATAGTGTTTAAATTTTGGCAACAGATTGTATAAACTACGTGGAAAGTATGTCCTCGTAAATATTGCCTTTATGGAAAAATTATTGGGCTGAAATTTGAAAGAATTTATGTCTACAATTTTTTCAAATTGTAGACATAAATAAGACCAAATATGGAAAGATTAAGGTCAGGAGGCCAGATTAACTATATATGAACTTCCGACACAAACCGAAAGTCACGTTAATTTAATTCAAAATTTTCTCCTAAAAGGAGTTAGATAGATAGTTGGCACGACTCTATTACTAACAGGAACAGTATGACGTACAGTGTCAAGACACCACTAAAAGAATTGAGAACATTCTGAAGAAACATTTCATCCTGGTATTGTTACGATATCACAATAAATAATAGCTCTTTAGAATTATTTTGGTTTATTTAGTTACGGCAACGCTACACCGTTCAGAAATGATAATACATATTATTGAAAATTATATTTAGTTTATTATTTTGTTAAATTTTTGCAAATGGATGGCGCTACGTGTAAATCAGAAAATCGAATGTAGCTAAAAATTAATTGATTTATAGAAATCCAATAGATATTTTGGGGTGAGATGTAGGACATTATCTAAGTTAAAAGTATGTAAACGTAAATACCGAGTTTTGTAGCAATTGGTCAAACAGCCTAGGAGTCTAAATCGAACATCCAAACAATCTTCATTTATATATATTGATTGTAGTTTTTTAACCTGGCATTGATGCCATCAGTAGTCAAGAAATTATCTGCCTGTATTATTTCGTGTAGTACAGAGGCATTTCTCTGTTTTTATCCTGCCATGTCTTTTTAAAAAGTCTTCCTCTATAATGTTATCGAGACTTGTTCCAATTTCTTCGAATTCGCGTATCGAGAGTCATAGCAGTGACTCTCCATCAAGTAAAAAGGTCACTGACCGACTATATATATGGAGAAATCATATTTGCCGATTTTCGGAGGTCGATTTCTCCACTTCCAAACGTGTAAAGTAGGCTAATTCTGAATATCTCGTTTGAAAGGTAATTGTTATCTTAGGTAATGTGCACAATTTCAAGATTTTCTATAAAGCAGTTGCCAAAACACGAACAATTGAAAAGTGCAAAAATTGTCAAAAAAGCTGTATTTTCTTCGTTTTCTTCAACCGGCACTGTAGACGATCGTGGAAAAAAAAAACTACTAGGTCCAGAAAGTTCAAATTTTAAACTTAAGCCGTCGTCGTTATCAGTGAGGTGCTCGCAAAACTTCCAGGTCGATAGGTTAAAGTTCACTGAGATTTCCTATAGAAATATTTCACTTTTATGGCTTAATTTTATTCTTAAAATTGCATCGAAAGAAATGAATTTTACTCAAAATCTTACTCAGAAGAACAAAAGCTCAAACGGAGAAGAGTCACTGCTGTGACTACACGAGATTGTATCACGAAGCTATAAGCAATACAATCGTGATCACATATTTTCATCGTTTTGTAAACTAATCTTTCCGAGAAATAGTTCGTAGTGTAGTAGTGGAAATGTTTATGGGTTCTTTAAAAGTACTGTACAGTACGTTATGAGGTAGAGAGGTTGCGGCCGTCGTATTCAGCCCAAGACGTGAACGGTGGACGGTCGAGCGCCGCCATCTGGCAATTCTAGAAGGTCGATAATGGCGTTCGCTACGTCTAGCATGATGAGTATAAGATAGGATTAAACTTCATTTTCTGTGTGTTTGGAGTTAAAATTATGACCTATTTTATTGCAATAATGATTATTTAAGCATTTACGAATAATATTGTAAAGAAACAGACGATTTTAATCCAAAAATTATTTAATTATTCAATTCTGTAGCAAGTGATGCGAAGTGCCTATAGAATTTACATATATTTATCTTCATAATAGCTTATCTTAAGGTAGGTTTGTTCTTCCACAGTATCTTCTACCATCAACAGCGTAATACATTTGTAAATTTTCTAAAACTTAATTTTCCGAGCTGCTTTTGAATTGACATAAGCCACTATGTCCCTCGCACAAAAGTATGATTTAGTCCTATCGTCCGATCGTACGGTAGGAGACATCACGCTAATTAAAAATAGTTATTTAGTGTTATTAAACATCCTATAAATACTCTAAAATAGTTTAATTTGTTTATTTAACTTCGCTGGTAACCCTCGATATTAAATGTAACGGCCATTTTTTTCAACAAATTTCCCGTGAGGAAATGCGCGACGTTTACTAACTTGTAAGTCACGTGATGTTGCGAACGTGCGCCGCAACGATTTTTTCTTGGAATTAAAACGTAAACCGTATACTTCTGCTTGCCGTGTACAAGTAACGTTTGAATTTGCGCCGCAACCTCTATTTCATGAGTGATGACATCGCGAATCATTGAAAGAAAACAGTCACGTGACTACATTAGTGATGCTCTTTTTCGACGAATTTGCGCCTAGTTTCAGATTTATTGAAAAGTTTTTTTTAATATTTTGTTACATTCGTGTGTAGATTATATACCATTTTCCTTCATTAGAAACAAAAATGTTTTATGGCAGATTATATTCGGAGATAAATGCAGAAGTTATACTGCAGTTCTGATTTTCATGCTATTTGCTTTATGTTCAGGAAATAGGAAACAGAGGAAGCAAATAAAGAGTAGAAAAAAGAAAACAAGAATAAAGAAAAGAATATAATGTTACAAATTTATACAAAATTACTTTCTAATTTTATGATCTTATTTTATGTGATGTAAATCTATCTGTACAATACTTCTAAAAACATTATTTTTCTTTTTTTGCATTTAGAGAGACAACTGAAAACTTATCGGGCTGTAATGTCCTTCGTTCCTAAAATAAATATATCTTATAGTCCTCAAGACTGCAGTCCATCTGAAGCAAATTAAGTTTGCCGCCAGATAAAACTGCATTAATAATTTCAAAATATAGTAGGGCTGTGGAGTCGCGTAAAAATCTACCTACTCCGACTCCGACCAGGAGCGGACTTGTTACCAAAAGAGACCCGGAAATTCTGATGCCCTCGCGTGACCTCAGAATAAAAGATTCAATAAACAGAGTTCTAATAAATAAAGATAGAACGTAGAAACTTTTTATTCCAAAGCTAAAAGACTCCTCTAAGTAATATATAAATATGTATTCGATAATTTTTATATTTTTCCGGCTGTTATATATAACAGAAGAAAAGTATAGCGCTCGGTCAAAAAATCACCCCTCCCAAATTTTTACATGTTTGGACTCGGGACACTGAAATTTCGAGATATAGAAAAAAGCCTTGAATCTTTTGCATATGTGTGGATGTTAGACTGTGTGTGTGATGCATGATTTTGTTCACCCTGTTTGAAGCCTAGTAATTTCTGTGGTCAGAGTGTTCAGAATCGGAGTCAGATGGTTTAACACAGGAGTTAGTTATTAAGCGTCAAAGTGGTTGAACTAAATCATGTCCCCATATACAATCTAACATTTTAGGCGAGAACATCTTAACGGGTTTTACTGTACTGTTACAATTATACATTATCTGTCTATAATACATAGACAGATAATGTATAATTGTAAAATAAACGCTTGTAAAAATGAGACATTGAGAACTAAATTCGAATTTTTGTGTTATGTGACACGAAACGTAAATATAATTTTTGTATATAAACTCTTTGGAATTATTACTACTAACATTTAATAGAAGTCATAATATGCGTTTGTATTCAAATGTACTTAAAAAAGGAGACAATTCGGGGAACATGTTCAGATTATTCAATTAATAAAACTTATCAATTTGTGTATTGTGTGTGCAGTGTTGGCTCTATTGTAACGTGCAGCTAAGGCGAAACTGACTTTTGTTGTCATGAAATATATATATATTTCACGCTTCCTTTTATGTACGAAGATCTGGTGGCAGAAACTGGATTTAACATAAGTGGAAAAATCTTCAAAAAATAAAATTACAAAAAGCAATTTGTACATAAAAATACTAAGCCTATCCGTGTTAAATAACGCTTATTCTACTTAGTAACAAATGAGTTAATAATTAATGATGTGAAAAAAAGCAAAATATGAATGACATGATGATTCAAAGATATGGAAACGACCTCAGGCCGTTCTCAGTTATCAAATGAGGTAAAAAGAGCATGACAGGAAACAATGTGTCGTCGACCAAGAGGATTAGTTTGAAAATGATAGTGCGTCGGTGTTTTAAACTATTCAAAGTAAGCAACTATAAGCCGTCCTCGAACTTTTGCACTATTCTTCTTCTTCATCTGGCATTATGAACCTTGAAGGCCCTTAGCCTCAGTCACAATCTTTCTTCATCTCGTTCAGTCTATAGCCTGCCTCTGCCAATCTTCGATTTGAGGTGTTGAAGATCTTCAGTGACCCCATCTATCCACCTTTTTCTGGGATGGCCTCTTGGCCTTTTCTCTTTCCCCTCATAGTGAAGCCCTCTTGAAGCTGTTGCCATTATAGGAAGCCTTACAACATGGCCTAGCCATTGTAATCTTCTGGCTTTAATCACCTGTCTGATCATGGGCTTTCTGTAGATTGTCTTCAGTTCCTGGTTTGTTCTTTTTCTCCATATTGGTCTCCATTATCCATTAACCATTCGAATCTCTGTAGTTGTCGATCCTCCTGCTTTGTCACTGACCATGTTTCACATCCATACAGAATCGCAGGTCTAATCAGCGACTCGTATAGTTAGTTTAGTCCTTTTACTAAAGAGTCTGCTTTTTAGTATGTTTGTGAGCTCCAAGTAGATTTTATTACTTTGTAGCAAGCGATCTTTTTCTTGATATTATTGTTTTTGTTTATGTCAGTCCCTAAATAGGCCTACTTGAAGGATTCCGTAGTGCTGAATGTCATATTGTCTGCGGTTAGATGTTCTTTGTGGGATCATCCCTTTTTAGAAATAACCATGTATTTAGTCTTCTCTTCATTAATGATCAGACCAATGCTCTTGGCAGCCGTTACTAATTTTGTTAATCTCATCACCTGCCCTTGAGATGCTCCAATTATGACAATGTCATCCGCATATGCTAGTAGTGACAGTTTGTTTTTTGAGCCATTTTCCATTTTCTTGTCTATCTCCTGGGCTATTCTGACAACTTTTTCTACAGCGATGTTAAAATCCTTACTTCACGTAGATATTTTATTATTTTTAAATTATATATAATATATATATATATATATA
>NW_019384447.1:691857-696185 GCF_000671375.1 Centruroides sculpturatus | reverse complement strand
ACTTACATCGAATGTGGCGCTCGACTGTTTATCTTCTTCGGGAGAAGGGAAATTTTCCGGTTCTCGGTTACGAGAGAAAAATAAATTTTTTCTCCAAATAACGGCGTATTCATCTCCATCGAGATCGGATCCTGTTATAAAAATAACACTGTTACTCATTTAAAAATATGAATTGATTATTATATTACTTATCGCATAATATTAATAAACATAAACTGATGGTACTAAATCTCTCGTTAATCCACATTTACATTTAAGGGATCTCGAAAATATTTAAAATTATTCTACGTTTGGAAGTGTAACGTAGAAAGCAATATAACTGTCTACAAGCAGGAGGAAAAAAAAAGTATATCATATTTATTCAATTTATAAAAAGTAAAGCTATCTATTAAGTTTATTAACACAGTATGAAAGTGTTATAAAATATTATAATTTTGCGATAATGACAGATAATATTCAGGAACATCCCATTACAGACTGAAGTGACTGGTAACTTCAGATAGTTCATGTGGTCAAACCGTCTTTTTCATATTAATAATCTCGATTTGTACGCATGCTTAGTGAAGTTTATTTTAACTCGAATTATCCAAAAAAAGGCGTTCAAAATTCAAATTAATTCATATAATTTAATGTTAAAATCTACGGGGATAGACAGAACATTCTACCAAAATTCAAACTAACCAACTAAGAAAGTTTACTATGTTGCTATCAGGAAGAGTAGGATTTACGGGGCAAGACACTGCTAAAATGGACAGCATATGTTTTATATTAATTTAAATTAAAAGATGATTAAAAATTGCAGCTTCGTATTTTGACACGAAACAGTAAAAAATTGCTGGCTTTTATTATGCTTCCCTCGAAAGATGACACTAGTGACTGCTGACCATTAACAGAAACTTTGACGTTTGTGTGAACGTCATAATATTGGCTAAGGTGTAGCTTTACTCATACAGGAAGTGAAATGCTTTTATTATCTCGAACAACGAATTTCTATCGTTGTATTGCAGTCCAGTCGTATTACAGACCAGTTTCATTACGAATATCTAGATTCTGCAGTTCTTGCGAGAATTCCTTGGGTTCCATCTTATTGATAAAGGATTGTGGCCCCTACTATCCTCTGAATTTTTAACCCTAGTTTTTTCCTACGGGGATTATCTCAAAGGAACTATTACAAACAATAATCCACACAGAATACATGAACTAAAGAAGAACATTATAAAGGCGACTGCCAACATCAGTGTTCAAGTGCTTCACTTGGTGGCAGCAAACACGGCAAAAAGAACTGGTGAACATTTCGAAATTATGTTATACCTCGTAACAACATAATTTCATTTAGCTTAAAAATTAGTTTATATGTAAACTTTGCTTTAACCTCACAACATAAAACTGATTCCTAACACGCGTGCGTGAATTTTTCATCACTCTATATTTTAGTTATGAGAAAGCAAATGTTTGCAATAAAATTTCAAGTTTTTTGAAGTATATAAAGCGTATTACGAAACTTATTTTGATTTCTTATATATCTGAATAAGCTGCTAAAGTGAAAAGGATTTTTCGTTTTCGAAAATGTTTTACAAATTATTACTAACAAGTAAGTAATTTTATCTTTAAGAATAATAACATACCAGCCATTTCATCCGGATGTGGTCGTTTCCCTTTCTGCGGAAACACTATACAGTCCACAATATGATGTAAAGCGGGAACATCGATAGCTTCTAAAATTCGAATATCTCCAGGTTGAGTACAAGGGTTTTTTGTCACCAACACTAGACCTGAAATATTATAAATTAATTAAATTACAATAACAATTTCGACTATATTTAATCTGTACAAACAATATTTCTACCTGTTTTAATTACTGTTTCTGTACTAGTTTCTTGTCCTACAATATCTTTCGTGTATTGAATAAATACTTGGCCATATTCGAGAGTGGCCGTCTCGTCTAGAACTCCGAACATGTTTCGTCCTTCGTTGGGATTTATAGCTAATCTAGCTTTCGTCTTAATATCATCTAAAGTAATTAATGATTTTCTATTGTATAGTGAATAATGCGGTAAACACAATATATAATAAGTTTTCAATACTCACAAATCGCTCTTTCTCGAAGACATAATAACAATTCGCGAAAGAAAGGATCGCCTGTCAATCCTATTCCCGCATTCACCATTTCTTGAAATCCGGTTATGGTTTCCAGATTCAGTTTAGAAGCGAGATATTCTGCAGTCTTTTCATCGTCGGTTAAAATATCTGTTTCGGTCGAAAGCATTTCTTCCTGTAGTTCTAGAAATACTTTATTTGGAACACCCAGTTGATTCAGGATGTTGATCATTGGACGATTCAAGTGTACCGGAACTAAATTTAATAAATAAACAAATAAACATATTAAATATACATTTTTAATTTTTCGTTTCAATGCTTCGGTCTCGGATATAATCAGTTTTAAACAACGCACGTAGTAAAACAGTTGAATAAGAAAACCAGTAACGATATCAAATTAGAAGCTTAGAAGCAATGTTTGAATTTATATACAGGCCTACACATAATATTCGTATAAAATTAAATACTTACTGGCTTGACTTTGCTTTACTATTTCAAGTTGATCAGATGGACTATCAAATTTTTTCATACTTTTTCTAAACACAATTTTCAGTCCTTCGTCGTCCAACGTCGGATCCATAACAAGCATTCCCTTATAACCTGCATATCTTATTTGAAAAGCACACGAAACTTTTTTCAAATTCAACTTTTCGCTAACCTACAAGAATAAGATGTTATAATACGTTTAAAATTCCATTTATCATGTGAATAGGTCTTTCAGAATTAAGTAATGAACTTGTGAGCCGCCGGGGAGGTTGAATACATCTCTCCTTCCGGCCACAAGTCGGTGACCTACTTNTAAACACTTTAATTTATGGTTATTTTTAATTATTCACCTGTAATTTAACGGTTTCCCGTTGGACAGATGTAGTTTTCTGTTCAAATATTTCACAATTTCTGTATAAATCACCCAAAGCACGTTTTGATCGATAAGTTTCTCTGTCAGTTCCTCTTTCCATAAAATCTGGATATTTTTGTGGCTTTTCCTCGCATGTTAGGGGTTCTATATAACCAGACTTTACATAATCTAATGCCAGAGAGAATTTTCGAGCAATCTCTTTGCAGATTGGAGTATGTATACCAAATTTATCTGAAATTGCCAAGTGGGCACTTCCGATTATACCAATCTGGTCATTTTTAATGTATTCTTTCAGCATTTCGGTTGTTGTATGTATCTACGAAATATAGAATTTGAAATTTTTATTGAAAATTAAAAAATCAATTGTATCTAATAACTTACATCGAATGTGGCGCTCGACTGTTTATCTTCTTCGGGAGAAGGGAAATTTTCCGGTTCTCGGTTACGAGAGAAAAATAAATTTTTTCTCCAAATAACGGCGTATTCATCTCCATCGAGATCGGATCCTGTTATAAAAATAACACTGTTACTCATTTAAAAATATGAATTGATTATTATATTACTTATCGCATAATATTAATAAACATAAACTGATGGTACTAAATCTCTCGTTAATCCACATTTACATTTAAGGGATCTAGAAAATATTTAAAATTATTCTACGTTTGGAAGTGTAACGTAGAAAGCAATATAACTGTCTACAAGCAGGAGGAAAAAAAAAGTATATCATATTTATTCAATTTATAAAAAGTAAAGCTATCTATTAAGTTTATTAACACAGTATGAAAGTGTTATAAAATATTATAATTTTGCGATAATGACAGATAATATTCAGGAACATCCCATTACAGACTGAAGTGACTGGTAACTTCAGATAGTTCATTTGGTCAAACCGTCTTTTTCATATTAATAATCTCGATTTGTACGCATGCTTAGTGAAGTTTATTTTAACTCGAATTATCCAAAAAAAGGCGTTCAAAATTCAAATTAATTCATATAATTTAATGTTAAAATCTACGGGGATAGACAGAACATTCTACCAAAATTCAAACTAACCAACTAAGAAAGTTTACTATGTTGCTATCAGGAAGAGTAGGATTTACGGGGCAAGACACTGCTAAAATGGACAGCATATGTTTTATATTAATTTAAATTAAAAGATGATTAAAAATTGCAGCTTCGTATTTTGACACGAAACAGTAAAAAATTGCTGGCTTTTATTATGCTTCCCTTCAAAAATGATACTAGTGACCATTAACAGAAACTTTGACGTTTGTGTGAACGTCATAACATTGGCTAAGGTGTAGCTTTACTCATAGAGGAAGTAAAATGCTTTTATTATCGCGAACAACGAATTTTTATCGTTGTATTG
>NW_019384447.1:685931-691080 GCF_000671375.1 Centruroides sculpturatus | reverse complement strand
ACATAATATTCGTATAAAATTAAATACTTACTGGCTTGACTTTGCTTTACTATTTCAAGTTGATCAGATGGACTATCAAATTTTTTCATACTTTTTCTAAACACAATTTTCAGTCCTTCGTCGTCCAACGTCGGATCCATAACAAGCATTCCCTTATAACCTGCATATCTTATTTGAAAAGCACACGAAACTTTTTTCAAATTCAACTTTTCGCTAACCTATAAGAATAAGATGTTTATAATACGTTTAAAATTCCATTTATCATGTGAATAGGTCTTTCAGAATTAAGTAATGAACTTGTGAGCCGCCGGGGAGGTTGGGAAGTCCTCTCCTTCCGGCCACAGGTCGGATGACCTACTTTCTTGTCAAGGATGGCGTTTCGTTCAGTTACGCGTTACGCGAGTGGAGGAGAGTCGGAGGGTCGACGATAAGACGTTGGCTACGTCGAGTAAGGACACCTTTTAAAAACGAAACAAAAGTTTATTTAATTAGCTAACTAAATGAAAATTTTACAAAACTCCTTCGACTTCGCGAATGAGAGAGAGAGTTTACAATAATGTTTCATGCCTCTGGGATAATATCGGATGAATACTCTGGCTTTAATTTGTGAAAGGCGGTGCGAGGTGGGGAGCAAGGTCTTCCAATTAATGTCTTACAGTAGACCTACTGTAGGTCTGAGGGAAGTTAATGTTCGTCTTGGTCCTTCGATTGGCGACTCCCCCGAGAGGGGAAGAAAGAGGGCTTTTATACGTTTTGTGGTGGGAAAATGGGAAAATTCGTCAGGTGACCAATTGTTTTAGCAGGTGGGGGCTAAAGTTGGTGTTAAAAAGACAACATTATAACGAATTTCGCCGGTAATTATAAACTATATACGGGTTGATCGTGAGAATGTTTATAGTTAAATAGTAAGAGTTATAAACTTCTCATGCACTTTACATTTCGTTTCTGTAGGTTCAAATTCCTCTAGTTAAAGGAATTTATTATAAATTTGAAGGATTAACTTTTTCTATGAAATTACTGTATATGAACTTCGAATTTCACACTGAAACGTCTGTCATTTTATTATTTGCTAATAAATTTTATTATTATTATTATTATTATTATTATACATGTTTTTATATGAATAAAATATCAATGACCATGATATAGACCGTCTATTTGCCAATATAAACGATCGCGCTTTGCTGACACCTCTGCTATTTGGGCCTGCCTGAGAGCAGTTATTAAGGCGATTTCAAAAAAAAGCCTTTTCCAACTGTTTCCAAAAGCTTCGTGAATATTGTCAAAATATTATATTGTGTCTCGTAGAGCGTACTTTGATGCCCGTTAAAAGTAATATCTTTGTATCTTTTGTTTTCTTGTCAGAATAAAAACAATAAAACAGTAATTTGAAAAATTCTTTGTCTATTAGCACTAAAACTTGGGATTAACTATTTGATTGTCAAAAATATATTTATTGATTATTACCACTTTTGAATTATTAACTTCACATATAACAAAATCTAAAAACTATTTATAATAGACACAAATATACAAACATGTAATTATAAATTAAGATAATAAATGTGGATACTCACGTTCTCGGCTAATTGTCTAGACATTTTGCCAATTCCATCTGAAAAGCAGTAAGGTTTTCCTGTAACAGGATTTACTCCACCTTCAATATCATCCTCTGTAATGACGTAACGATGCTCTAATGGAATTTTCACTGTGTCTTCTGTTTGTGAAAAGCACTGTCCCAAACGAGCCATGTATTTGGATACGCTTTTGGTTATCGAGAAATCACCCATCCATGCTCGAATAGTATCGGCATTATTTCCTTTATTGTCTTCCGCATACATCCATACACTATGATCTCTGATTTGAGAATTTGACCATGCCAAAAATTTGTAATGTCTTGCGCATATTTTTATTCCTTCAATCATAGGCATCGTAACTGCGAATTCCAATAATGCAGCATCACTGTAATTTGCTGACGCACTCAATTTCTTACCGTCGTCATCTCGAAAAGATACTCGCAGTGCATAATTTGAATCAAAATTTCGCAACATTCTGTTACTGAATTGAAATTCGGGAGGATAAAACAAAGTTGTTGTTGGAGTCAAAACTACTCTCCGAATCAATTTGGCATCAGAAGGCGTTGTATATTCGTTATCTTTTGCACGAATTTGATGATCTGTTTGACAATACCATTGATACATCAATTCGATTGCACGTGGATAGTGGCAGAGTACACCACGTTCTTGCAAATCTAATATATACTCCAAAGCTTTCTCTAAGTAAATTGGATTTTCGTTGCATTGCTGTTCTATCTGATTAATGAATGTTTTCCAATTTCCTCTAGTTTGCTCTTGTAAGACAAAATTTCTAGTAAGTATTGCGTATAAGTTGTAAGTGCAATCGAAATTCTTCAAATTAAAAGTCGGCAATGGCAAATATTTTCTTGTTTCCAATTGTATGCAGCCATAGTAAATAGGCATTGCATTATTACATGAATGAAATCTACTAACTATTTCTTTAGCAAATTCTACATCTTGAATACGTAACATCAAGGCTGTCGATTTGCCATGCACTTCTTTATCGATGGCATCTAAGGTTAGAACTCTTCGTCCCCTAGAATACGCAACGGGAGGATATTTCACTTCTAAAAAGAGTAAAGCACAGTCTTTCTTTATATTTAAAATAATTCTCCTTACGGACGAATATTTTATTTTTAATAAATTATTGTTATCGTCGTAAATATTTCTTTTATGTCTTATTTCCAACATCCGTACGTCATGATAAAAATTTGCCGACAGAAATCCTTTCACATATCTGTGTATTACATAATGCGTTTGTGAGCAGAGAGTTCCAAAGTAAAACATATTTAGAATGATGTTTTCGTGACAAGCAATCTTAGTATGATGAAAACATTTGGCGGTTGAGAATGTTAACCAACATTTTATATCGGTCCTGCACCAGTATGTTGCCAAAATGTCCATTTCGGAATACACGTCGGCAAAGAAACGGTTACTTTTGCACTCTACTTGAATCACGTGTTCGTCAAATACGGGTTTATTGTCGTGTCTTTCTGTCTTTTCCTCTTCGATCCATTGTACTACTGAGAACTTCCACTTTTCGAGATGATTTTCCAAAATCTCTCTAAAGTCGGTGGAAGTTGAATAGTCGTCTAACGAGGTAATTCGAAATTGTAGTCGCATTTCTAGTTATCTGAAATATTAATATCAATTTTTGAAATCTGTCTTAAATATGAACAGTCATCTTTGAGAAAGAGCATTATATTCACGTCATTAAAGCAATAATATATGCAACCAACGCGATAATTAATTGTGCTGCAATTTACAACTTGCTGACCTATAACGTCAGCAATTTGAAAATTGTAGCCCAATTAATCACCGTGACAGCGCGAATTTATAATTCACACTGTCTGTATGTTCTTCGTTAATCTCGAGAACGGAATTAGATAGATAAAAGTCGAGACCGGATATGGAAAGCTTAAGGGCAAGCTCCTATTAAGTATATACGAACTTCCGGTCGGAACCGAAACTATTTTTTTGAATTAAAAGATTAAAAATTGCAGCCAAGCATTGTGATGACGTCACAGTAAATTGTTGCTTGTTTTAATATCAAAGAATGTTAGCTATGATGCAATGTTACGTGGTCACAACTAACCTTTGTATTGCGAAGGAATATTGTTTAATTACTAGATTTATTTATTACAAAAGTTTTTAGCAAATAGAGAAACAAATTAATAGCTTTGGAAGAAATCGACACAATTTTATTTAATCTCTTTCCGTCCTGTGATAGTAAGATGAGCTTTTCACTATACCCATCAAGAATTTGGGCTGGACCACAATGGGGCGATCGATCGGGTAATGAAAGAAGAGGCAGAATATCTAGGATAAACAGCCGTAAAAAATTCGTAGGTTTTTCTAATATCAGATTTTTACCACATAAATATGAGAAACTGAATGATTTAGAACAGGTGTGGCGAACTTTTTTGAGCTCGCGTGCAATATAGTAAGCATACTCAGCTTTAGAGTTGTTTATACGTGCCGAAGTTTTAGATTGTAAAAAACGACATTTAAATAAGTTAAAGGAATATTCTTTAATTAAAATAAATGTAAAAAAGCTGATAGAAAAAAAATGATCAGGTGATAAACCGAAAGAGCGATTGAAAAAGACAGAAGATAATCGAAATCATATGACAGTTATATACGAGATGATTTCTGCTTACGCGCGACTTTGGGCAAGCGTATCATAGGTTTGCCACCTCTGATATAGACCTCTCTAATCACTTGTTTTAATTTATTTACGTTTTTAATTGCCTTCGTTTCAGATAAAAATAAAATTACTTTAGAAAAGAAATTTTACAGTAATTTTATATTTACAGTTCAACATAAGTATCCATATATGTATATATGGATACTTACAAGAAGAATAAAGGAATATATATATTATATTCCTTCATTCTTCTTGAAAAATCTGCAATGGCACTCATATTTTTATTATTCCAATAGACTTCTATAGATATAATCGAGATAGGTTGATAATAATAATAATAAGCGCAGAGCCCGAACGATTAGGAGTTGAAAGTTGAAATTTGGTACACATTTTAGGATACACTATGAGAATGTACGCTAATACAGGATTTTTTAAATTTTCCCTCTCCCGCGGAGAAGACGGAGACGTTTAAGGATTACCCTGAAGAACTCGGCTTCTACTGTACTATTTTAGATGCGGTTTTTTGCGTTTTTGCAAGAAATCAAACATATTTTTAGACCCATATAAAAATACTCTAATTAGACTCGAAAAGGGAGATCTAATTCTTGCGCCCGGTGAAAAACGGGTAAAATAGGATATAATCTAATAATCTTAATGTTTGCTTTCATTACTTCTTGTCGGAGCAACTCCGGGCTCAACTGCTAGTTTCTAAGAATTCAAACATCGAAATTTGCTTTGAAATTCAAATTTAGGAAAGCTTACTGTAGTTTCTTATTGTGACCGTCTAAATTCAATCTGTAAAACCATCCAAGCATTGATACAAAAACGTTTATAATAAAAATTGAATTGAAAGGCTGCATTATAAAGGTTTTTGTGTCGATGCTTGAGTAGTAATTAAGTGCAGTTAAAGAAGAATGTAAGACCA